>NW_024380549.1:0-10807 GCF_016835505.1 Polypterus senegalus | reverse complement strand
AGAAGAAGAAGAAGAAGAAGGAGAAGTGAGAGTAACAACGCTAAAGCAGTTATGGTATTTGGAATACTATGGCTGTTCCCTGGACCATTATATTGTTACGAGTTAATTACAATCAGATGCATTACACTAATAAACAATATGCGGTTAGTTTCAATGTATTTATAAAGCCGCGTCATGAAAATAATGAGTAATCACACAAGAACAGTAGCACTGCTTTGACGCTGGGTGCCGCCAGTTTGCAAAACCGAGCGGAGAACTTGCGTACGACAAGACATGAGGTACCGTGGAAAAGCGCGTGGCTTTACGCCAAGTGTAGGTTTTATACATCGCGATTTGAACGTGGAAAAGTTCTTACGCAACATTTCTGTGCATACGCACCGTTTATACATTAGACCCCAGGGCTGCTTCCAGTCCTGAGACGGTGAACTGTATTGGGCAGGTTTAAGAAAGTTAGAATTCTATCTATCTATCTATTATATATATATATAAACTGTATATACTGTATATACTGTATATATATATATATATATTTATATATATGTATATATATATACTGGTCAAAAAATTAAAGGAACACTTTGAAAACACATCAGATCTCAATGGGAAAAAGAAATCCTCCTGGATATCTATACTGATATAGACTGGGTAATGTGTTAGGAACGAAAGGATGCCACATCGCTTGATGGAAATGAAAATGATCAACCTACAGAGCCCTGAATTCAAAGACGCCCCAAAAATCAGAGTGAAAAATTATGTGGCAGGCTAGTCCATTTTGCCAAAATTTAATTGCAGCAACTCAAAATTGTATGCAGCACTTTGTATGGCCCCTGTGTTCTTGTATACATGCCTGACAACATCGGTGCATGCTTCTAATGAGATGACAGATGGTGTTGTGGGGGATCTCCTCCCAGATCTGGACCAGGGCATCACTGAGCTCCTGGACAGTCTGAGGTGCAACCTGGTGGCATTGGATGGACCAAAACATAATGTCCCAGAGGTGTTCTATTGGATTTAGGTCAGGAAAGTGTGGTGGCCAGTCAATGGTATCAATTCCTTCATCCTCCAGGAACTGCCTGCATACTCTCACCACATGAGGCCAGGAATTGTCGTGCACCAGGAGCCACTGTACCAGCATAGGGTCTGACAATGGGTCCAAGGATTTCATCCTGATACCTAATGGCAGCCAAGGTGCCTTTGTCAAGCCTGTAGCGGTCTGTGTGACCCTCCATGGATATGCCTTCCCAGACAATCATTAACCCACCATCAAACTGCTCATGCTGAATGATGTTACAGGCAGCATAATGTTCTCCATGGCTTCTCTAGACCCTTTCACTTCTGTCACGTGCTCAGGGTGAACCTGCTCTCATCTGTAAAGCACAGGGCACCAGTGGTGCATCTGCCAATTCTGGTATTCTATGGCGAATGCCAATCGAGCTGCATGCTGCTGGGCAGTGAGCTCAGGGCCCATTAGAGGACATGGGGCCCTTGGGTCACCCTCATGAAGTCTTTCTGGTTGTTTGGTCAGAGACATTCACACCAGTGGCCTGCTGGAGGTCACTTTGTAGGCCTCTGGCAGTGCTCATCCTGTTCCTCCTTGCCCAAAGGAGCAGATACTGGTCCTGCTGATGGGTTATGGACCTTTTATGGCCCTCTCCAGCTCTCCTAGAGTAACTGCTTGTCTCCTAGAATCTCCTCCATGCCCTTGAGACTGTGCAGGGAGACACAGCAAACCTTCTGGCAATGACACGTATTGATGTGCCATCCTGGAGAAGTTGGACTACCTGTGCAACCTCTGTAGGGTCCAGATATCACCTCATGCTACCAGTAGTGACACTGACTGTAGCCAAATGCAAAACTAGTGAAGAAACAGTCAGAAAAGATGAGGAGGGAAAAATGTCAGTGGCCTCCACCTGTTAAACCATTCCTGTTTTGGGGTCATCTCATTGTTGCCCCTAGTGCATCTGTTGTTAATTTCATTAACACCACAGCAGCTGAAACTGATTAACAACCCCCTCTGCTACTTAACTGACCAGATTAATATCCCATAAGTTTCATTGACTTTATGCTATACTCTGATTAAAAAGTGTTCCTTTAATTCTTTTGAGCAGTATATATATATATATATATTGTGGTCCCGGCGGGGCTGGAGCCCGCCGGGACGCCCAGGAGGACGTGAGGAGGGCCTGTGCCTCCTCCAGACCGCGAGGGGGCGTCCGTCCTGGTTCTGTTGGGAGCCACGGGTCGAGGGCATGGAAGCCCTTCCCTGTAGGGGCCGGTGGCCACCGCCAGGTGGCGCCCCGATGCCGGTTTACCCCGTGTGGTCTTTGGCCGGGGATGGAGCCCGGCCGGGACGCCTTGGAGGACCAGAGGAGGGCGTGTGCCTCCTCCAGACTGAGTGGGGGCATCTGTCCTGGTTATGCAGGGGGCCTCGGGTACAGGGCTTGGAAGCCCAGCCCTGTAGGGACCCGTGGCCACCGCCAGGCGGCGCCCCAGTGCCTGTTTATCCCAGGAGCCCGGCACTTCCTGGTGTGGGGAAGACGACCGGGGAGACACAGATGGCTTCCGGGTGCACGGCCGGCACTTCCGCCACACAGGGGTGTGCCGGGAAGCAGCTGGAGCCCATCCGGCTCCCCATAAAAGGGGCCGCCTCCCTCCAGGCATTGGTGGAAGTCGGGAGGCAGAAAGACTGAACTGGAGAGAGAGGATGGGAGTCGGCCAGGAAGGCAAAAGGACTGTGTGGCCTGGACTTGGGGAATCGGTGCTGAAGGCACTGGGGTTTCGTGAGTGCACGTGACTTTTATATGTATGTAAATAGTGTAAATAAACAGTGTGTGGGTGCAAAAATGTTGTCCGTCTGTCTGTGCCGGGGCCAGCGTTCACAATATATATATATATATATATATACACTGTATATTGTAATGGAAACCGGGCTGCCAATGAACCCAAAACCCCAGCATGAACTCACAGAGAGTATTGGGTACAAATAAGGAATGGTTTATTAACAAGCACAAGTAGTTTCTTCCCACAATACCTCTCCTCACAATACAATATCTCTATATATATATTCACTTATTTATTTTTTAGATGTTTATTTTTGTTCAGTCATGTTCCTTTTACACATTTACCTCATCGCTTTGCGGTCTGCCTTCAACCATTACACTCAGCCTGAAACAAGTCCCCGTGGTTCATTCAAATTCACTCTGATGTTTGGTGGTGTTGCAGTTATTTTGCTCTTTTATCTTGACAGATTTCCTACATTTTTGCTCCTATTTATGGTTTTTCATTTCTGGGTTTGTTTTGGGAAAATCCTTTTTGACATTGTTGGTATTCTTTTTTAATAAACAACCTCATGTATAAAAAATATTTTAGACTTGTCTTTTCTCCAATCAGGATTTTCATGGTTCTCCTACTAGTAAGATATATTTTATGGTTTGCTGAGTGTTTTTGCTATTGTTTTTCAATTATATATAAATAAACATCTACGCATGGAAGTGTCTGTGTCTGTCTGTCTGTCTGGCCCGGTAGTGGAGTCAGGGTAAGGGTTCCACCTCCAAGGAAACAGAAAACTTGCTGAGCCACTAATATAACACAAGCGGGGCAGGCACTTCTGCAAAACTAAACCTCTGAAGAAAGACAAAGTCTCATAGCCGCTAACATTGGCAAAACGGTAGCCCTTTTACTTTTGCACAAGTGATGCAAGCACATTGGCAAAATGGTAATCCTCCTAGGAGAGAAACACCCAGGGTAGTTCTTTTCAATTACCTGTCATCTGTACATTTAATTTTTTTTCTTGGCTGGCGAAGCCAGAGTAAACTCTGGTGGAGGTCCAGCAGCGGTCCTGACATGCAAATCGGTCGTCCGACCTGGGTATAGGGCGAAAGACTAATCGAACCATCTAGTAGCTGGTTCCCTCCGAAGTTTCCCTCAGGATAGCTGGCACTCGTTGGCACGCAGTTTTATCTGGTAAAGCGAATGATAAAAGGCCTTGGGGCCGAAATGATCCCAACCTATTCTCAAACTTTAAATGGGTATGAAGCCTGGCTCGCTGGCATGGAGCCGCGGCGTGGAATGCCAAGTGCCTAGTGGGCCACTTTTGGTAAGCAGAACTGGCTCTGCGGGATGAAAATTCTGTTACAACAAATATCTTTACAATGAAATTTTCATTACAACTAAGTATTTTATTGTCCCGACAGCTTCCCATATGACATACAGTAAGTCTATAAAAATCTTGTTACTATGAAGTACATTCAGCAGATACTTTCATTACAACGAAGTGCACAAAAGACCTTCAAATGACTGAATGAATCATCCACAGAGCAGTTAGTTGTGCACAACGATCCCCAAACAGAAACACTGTAATATTTTTTTCTTTCTTCCATCTTTCCTCGTACTGTTTTTTTGTTTTGTTTTGGTGGTTTTCAGTCATACCTTTTGCTTATTGCTCGTCAACGTTTGAAAAACATCCATTGCAATTTAACTCATTGTCAAATGAGAAATGGCAGACACGAAAAAACGATAACAGTTCATATTAGAAAAAAAAACGTACATTTTTTGCAGCTCTCGATTGTGGCCAAAGAATTTTGCCATTGACACTGTCAACTTTCTTGAAAGACAGAGCAAAAAAAGAAGGAAAACCTCGGGTTGCAAAGGTATGTGAACTGCTTCATTTGAAGACGTCGAAAAAGCAGTTTTTATGTGGTTCAGTGATGCTCGTTCAAGAAACATTCCTATAAGTGCACCACTCATTCAAGAAAATGTGAGGTTTGTAAATTCTCTTGGGACCTCACCCAACTAGACAGCATGCCTAAAAGCATCCCGAAGTGCAATCTCCGCGTCTGTACAGGGCAATAGCATATGCTGCATGTCTCTGCCAAAGTAAACAGAAAAGATCTCGATGAGTGATGCAAGGTTAGAAGCACGTACATTCTAAATGCAGATAACAGAATTACTTGGTCACTGACCTGGCCACGAGTGGTAGATCACGCTGCAATAAATAAGTGTGCCGTTCCTGTTTCAAGCTGAATAAAACTGGTTTTGCTAAAGTACTGAGACTCAGCCTCATGTTTTTGGGATGCAAGACAGGGACCCCAATCTTTTATGATTTGCTTCTGTCTCATTGCACCACTGTGAGCCTGCTTTTGACCTGCTATTGCCCTGCCCCAGCAATGGCCAAACAATCTTCCTCAGACCCTGTAATCGCGCTTCGGGATGCACTTCAGTGTATTGTTCCCGTTGGGTGGGGAGTGTGGGGGGGGGGGTCCCAAAAATGTTCAGAAACATCACAATATGAAGAAGAAGAAAAGGATGATTCAGCTTCTGTTTGATAACTGTGCTGCACACAACATGCTTCCACATTTAGATAATGTTCGCATTCAATTCCTCCCACCCAACTGCACAGCAGTGCTTCAACCATTGGATTTGGGCATCATTCACACCCTGAAAAGTGTATTATGGCATTGAAATGCTGATAAAAATTATCGTCAGCATAACTTGTAGGCAGGAGGAGATTAAAATTAACATCAAAGTAGCTATTGAAATGATTGCAAATGCCTGGACACAAGTTAAAGAAAGCCCTATAGTAACAAATACAGAATCCCATTACAACAAAATTTTCATTACAATGAAAGTTGACCATTAACATCACTCACAAGAGCCCACAAAAAATGGCAAATTACCTTCATCAGAGAAGACCAACGGATTACATTACCCACTGTTGCTGCACTTTTAGATATCAGTTATGGATCTGCACATTTTATAGTGCAGATGATTGGGCTTTTCTAAAGTTCTCTAAAGTTAGTTAAAGATGGATACCAAACAGCTTACTGATCTGCCTAAGCAACCACATTGGGAGATTGTAATACAATTCCTGAAACATTATGAAGAAGATCCAAGTGTTTTGGAGCAGATTGTCACTGGAGATGAGACACATGGGCCCCTCACTGTGAGCCAGAAAGCATGAGACAAAGCATGCAGTGGAAACATCCATCTTATCCAGTAAAGAGGAAATTTAAACAATGGCCCTCCAACACGAAATCATGATGCTCTTCATTTGGGACCTGAAGGGTCCTATTCTGGGTCATCTTCAGAAATCGGTGACCAGTGCAACACACTATGCTATTCTTAGAGAGAAAACAACAATTCATAGTGGAAGAGGAAGGCCTCAATAACGGTTGTGCTGCTCCATGACAATGTACATCCTCATGCAGCATCTGCAATGGTGGAAGCAATGCAACTTCTGCGGTTTAGTTATCTTCCATATCCCCCTTACAGCCCTGATCTAGTACCATGCAACTATAACATCTTCGGCCTGCTTAAAGAGGCTACATATAGTTGCAGGATCACCTCTGATGATGAGGATAAGGAAGCAGAGCAGACGTGGATTCAGGAGCAGTGTAAAGCTTCTTCTTCCAAGGAATGAAGAAGCTGATGGAAAAATACAAGAAGCGATCGACCTGCAGGAGACTATGTGCAGAATTAAATAACTTCTGTTCATCTTTTCATAGTTACCGGTACTGATTCTCCCTCGTACAAAATCCAAAGGTCAGTCTCACAAACTGTGGGGGCTAGAACCTTGGTATTGGTCTTAATCCAAATTTATGATCAGGTATGTCCTGCAAATCAAAAAATGTGAGGTATCTGCAATCTTGGCAAACTGATTTGCTCTTGTGGGTTTCTTATGGCAAAGTGATCAGCAAATGAAGTGGCATTGCGGAAAGAGTAAGAAGACCAGCAACATCTGCTAAGCATCAGCCAGATCACAGAGGCCAACGACATAATGAATAACACCATAATGTGAAGGAGACAAAGACAAAACGCAGTACCATCTCCTGAGCATGAAGTGTGGGATACAGAAAGCAACAACAAAGATTGAGAAATACATTCAACCAGAAAACCTTGACCTTGGCCTTGATCAAAAGCTTATGACCTGAGAAGTTCTCTAAATTTAAAAATTTTCAGTTAATGGCAATTTAGGGAAACTGACCCACGCTCGTGATTTTATTACCGGAAAGTGACTGGCAAAAGAACTAACATGGTGGAAAGAAAACAAGAGCTGGCGATATCTGTTTTCTTAAATCTGCTTAATCTAATTCAGCACACCATAGAGGCCAATGATGTAATGAAGAACACCATAATAGGAAAAGAAGTAATGTATGAATGACAAAGATGGAGAAATGCTCACAACCGGAGATCTGTGTTTTCACCAGTAGAAAGTATAATTATATCGACAAACACATATAGAGTACTAATAATACTTAGAAAATTAGAGTGACTTAAAAGTTGATAAAAGCATTACGATCTATACTAATAAAAGGCAAAGCCCTCACTGACTCACTCACTGACTCATCACTAATTCTCCAACTTCCCGTGTAGGTAGAAGGCTGAAATTTGGCAGGCTCATTCCTTACAGCTTACTTACAAAAGTTGGGCAGGTTTCATTTTGAAATTCTACGCGTAATGGTCATAACTGGAACCTATTTTTCTCCATATACTGTAATAGACGTTAGCTTGACGACCGTAGGGGGCGGAGCTGCATGTGACATCATCACGCCTCCCACGTAATCACGTGAACTGACTGTGACCGCAGTACGTAGAAAAGAAGGAAGAGTTCCCAAGAAGAAAAACACTGAGTACTTTATTTGTGAGATACAAGTTTAATGAGAAGACACAAGGTATAAACGAGACTTTGGATCACTCTGTAACGGAGTTAAAATTGCTGTAGCGAGAAGCTTTTAAGTGCCGGGTCTTAGCTAACATTAAATAAAGCCGTGGACATCGCAACATCACACAAGAAAGCAGCTCACGTGAACTGACTGAACACAGTATGAGTGATCACTTCCATACATCAAACCTGTTCAAAAAATCGCATTACACAATTGACAAGGTAGGAAAAGAATATGCTCGGAGTTGAGCTCCACAGCTAACGCAGTCTTGCGGAAGCAACTTCGTCACGCTGCCACCAAATACTCACAGAAAAATCCACAAGTTAATACACACGCTGTCTCTAGAGTTTCACACTCAATGTATTCCTCGCATCCCCTTTATGCCCTCTGATCTCCCATTTCAATTCAGATGCCTCCAATTTCCAGTAAGGCTCTGCTGCGCGATGACAAGTAATAAGTCTCAGGGACAGACCCTACAAAACGATGCCATTGATTTCAGGCAAGATTGCTTTTCTTCTGGACAACTATACGTTGCATTCTCAAGAGTGAGCTCGCGCAGCTTCGTCATATTACAACCGGAGTGCAGCCAGAAACTTTTAAGTGCCGGGTCTTAGCTAACATTAAATAAAGCCGTGGACATTGCAACATCACACAAGAGAGCAGATCACGTGAACTCACTGAATGCAGTACGAGTGATCACTTCCATGCATCAAACCTGTTCAAAAAACGCATTACACAATTGACAAGGTGATGGCTTTATATGTCGTTCGTTTATAAAACAGCGGTGAAGCTGTGTAAAGGCTGTTTCACAAAAAACCAGCGAAGCGTCTTATATGAGCAGGCAGTCAGCTAAAGAAGGGAATCAATAAATACCTATAATCGTAATAAACGAACAAAAAATAATGTACAAGCCACGGATTAAATAAAGGAAATGGGTACCTGAACAGTAAAGTAAGTCTCGAATAGTTACACAATAACTATAAGAATCGTAATAAACGAACAATAAAACAGTACAGAACCGCGAAGCAAGGAGAAATGATGGCCTTATATGGCATTCGTTTATAAAGCAGCGGAGAAGCTGTGTGATGACAGCTACACAAAAAAACAGCAGAGTGCCACACTCTGAATGTATTCCTGGCATCACCGTTATACCATCTGATCTACCATTTCAATTAAAATGCCTCAAATTTTCAGTAAGGCTCTGCTTCGTGATGACAATTAATAAGTGTCAGGGGCACACCCAACAAAAGGTTGCCATTGATTTGAGGCAACATTGCTTTCCTCCTGGACAAAACTATACGTTGCATTCTCAAAAGTAATCTCAGTGCACAGCTTGGTCATATTACAACTAGACTGCTGAACTGACAACGTGGTATACGAAGAGATCCTTAACAGATAGTTATTGGTATATTTTCCCCCAGTTTAAAAAGGTTTTCTTTTCTTCTTAATAAAAATTTAAAAGCAGATCTTCGCTGCAAAGCGCGGGGATTTTGCTATATACAGTATATATATATGTGGATATGTATATATATATATATATATATATGTTTATATATGTAGATCTGTATATATATGTATATATGTGTCTGTATATATATATATGTGTATGTATGTATGTGTACAGTATATATATATATATATATGTATGTGTGTATATATATGTATATTTATCTGTATGTATGTATATATGTATATGTGTGTGCATGTATGTATGTGTTGTCACACACGTGCGCATGGGAGGCAGCTAAAGGGCTTGAGTGAAGGCAGTTCGAGGCATGCCGGGTGTGGCAGAGTGCACTGACTCTTTTTCTCCCTTGCCTGTAGACCATCCCCGGGGGATTTCACCTGGCTCTCCTGACATCACTTCCGGGACTGAGCCAATGGAAGTCGGCCACACCAGCTCCAGTCACTCAGATGTCACGTCCGGCTATAAACCAATGGTGGAAGACCACGCGCCAGATCCATATGACCTCACTTCCTGCCTCCCCCTTTAAAACCTGCCCCTTTTCCTTTGTTTCCTCAGTCTTGTTCTGGACTCAGTTGAATGCACTTCAGTGCTGATTGTTTCGATAAAACGACCTTTTGCAGCCAGGATACCACATTATACGGGTGGCTGCCCCAACTCTTTATCTGTCCATGTCTCGTTCTTGTGACAGTGTGTATATGTATATATATGTAGATGTGTACATGTATATATATATAGATATGTGTATATGTAGATATGTTTATATGTATATGTATATATGTTTATATGTGTGTGTGTCTCTGTGTCTGTGTGTGTGTGTGTGTGTGTGTGTATATATATATATATATATATATATATATATATATATATATATATATATATATATATATATATATATATGACAGCAACACTCACAACAGTGACAAAACAATTACATTGACAATCATGTTACATTATTTTTAAAATGTTTCCTTTTCTTTTTCATAACTTCTTTAACACACTACTTCTCCGCTGCGAAGCGGGTATTTTGCTACTTTATTATATAAATGCAGATGTTGTGGAGTCATTAGTTTATTTTTTACTGATAACTACAGGCATTAAGTAACGGAGGGGAGGAAAACAAAAACTCCTGATAATGACAAATATAAATTTGTGGGATCCACAAGAACCTAAGCCAAAAGGCTGCCCAGTCCCTTCAGAACTTTCTATAATTTATTATGTTATATTATCCATATATATGCATGAATGTGTAATAGAAAAAAGTTGAGATAATGGATACACATGTACACAGTATGTGTGTAGGTTCAGAGAATAGAATATTAGTTCATGAGAGAACAGATTACAATATTTCGTTCTTCCAATTAAGTGTATAATTTTTAAAATGAGCCTCTAGGCCTTAATATTTTAAATCAAATTAGAAAACATCCTTACAGCACATCTTTAATGGCCATTACACTAATTGCCAGTAATTAGGATGAGCAGAAATATTCTATATTCTGAATTATCATCACAGTAACTATGGCCACTGGATCATTAGGTAAATTAGAATACAATTTAATTTAATCTGAATTGGGGTTTTGAGACCAAACTGAAAATGTTACAATTTATTATAGAGGTTATCCCTACAAAATAAAATTAATTAACTTCACTACTGTGTCTCCGGGGTCTTGTCTTTGTTATT
>NW_024380548.1:0-45715 GCF_016835505.1 Polypterus senegalus | reverse complement strand
TGGGCCCACCCCGCCCCCCAGCCCCAATTAAGGAAAACCCCTTTTTGTCCCCCCCGGAGGGTTAAAAACCCCAGGCCCCGGTAAGGGGGTTTAAGAAATCCGAGCGAAAACTTTTGTATGACGGAAAACAGTTTAGGGTTTCGGCGACTTGGGCTGGTTCTGTGTTTTTGGCCCCAGGAAAGACCACGGTTTTTTCGAGGAAGGGGGTGGACCAAAGGGACCATCTAAAAATCATGTCGGTGAACCCTGTATGGTTTTAAAACAGTTTGCAGATGTGAATCGCACGCGGTAGAGCAGTTTGAAAGGGGATACCCCATGGTTTTACAGTTGCTGGGGAGTTTTGTTAGTTGTTAGGGGCAAAGCCCGCGGTTTTGGGCCGAGAGTGGTGGACGCGAAGTCTGAAGATTAATCTACCCGGATGTAAATCGCTGTATGCGCAAAAAAAATTTTGTCCCCTTTAACCGCATGCAGCGTAAAATGTGTATTGGTTCCCCTTCCGGGTCGCATTTTTTCATTCCCCGCAGTCAACAATAAGTAACCAGTTTTTAAAACAAGGCCCGACGACCCCCACATGCATTTTAGAAAACGTTTTACCCACATACGGGTTCCCCAACCGCAAAAAAAGGCCGCTCCAGACCCTGCATTTGACACACCGCCTCCCAACTCGCTACCACCATGGCTGTTTGGGATTATAAAAGAAAGGCACCAAAACCGCAAGAGCAATAAAAAAGCACGGAGTCACAGCTGCACGGGACTGTAAAACAAAACACCGAAAAGGGCGAAAAGGGGGTGGGACATGGCGGTGCAATGGAGGAAAACCCCGACTTTGGGCACTGTGAGAGCCCCCGCTGAGAAGAGACAGAAAAGGAAGGGGGGTGTTGTACAGGGGTGGTGTACCCCACATGATTTCAATGGGGGATGCTCACACCATGAAGGTTTTTACAGAGGGTGAGTGAGTTCGCCAAACCCCCCAAATTTTCCTTCAAGTTGATGGCCGGATGCAGGTTGATGTCTCCCCGGGGCAAGAATTTTAGTTTAAGGGTTTTGAAACCCCAAAAAAGTGTTCGCAGGGGATTTGAACCAGCGACTGCCAGCAAATCCTTACCACCAGAACCACCATTCTGTTAACTTTGGGAGAAAATTTTTGTTACGGGGTTTGGGAAAGCGACGGCATCCGGGGGGAACAATCAGCTGTTAACAACATTATTCACTGTTACCGCCAGACTTTCCTCTGCTTGAGGAATGTAGACCATTACTCAGCACAACCTGTGGGGGAGAAATGTAAAAAAGGCAAGGTGCACGATCTCATGAGGGAGTGAAAGAGAGGAAAATACTCAGCAGATGATGGTTTGCACAATTATCCGAGTGGGACTCTGATTTTGTTTGACAGTGATCAGGAGATCGAAGAGAGAGGGAGGAGCGGGCATTAGCTGATGGGACACCAGCCAATGCCGGTCCAGCTGATCGACTGCCAGCTGAGCGCGATCAAGCAGCCGCAACACCCCATGGGCAAGGTTCGTGGGGGAGGAATACCAGACATTGATCCATGGGAGCCAAACTGGCTACTGTTTTCATAAGACAGATATTGCTTTGGGACATAACGATTACCAGCCTTTGAACACTTCAGGTTGCCTCTCCGATGCTGCTTTTCAGCCGTCAGACGCAGACAAACAGGTAAACAGAGAAATTTTGATTCTTTTGCGGCGGTCGCGCACGTATTCTCGTTTTTCAAAGTGTAAACCCACAACAAAAGACGAGATGAATGAATGAATGAATAAATGATCTTTATTGTCATTGTCACAGGTACAAAATTGGAAGATGTCTCTGGTCAGTGCATTATCACATATATAAAAAAACGAGTAGAATATAAACAAACATTATAAACAAACATTCAGTAGTGCAAATTATCACATCTATAAAAAAACAAGTGAATCTAAACAAACATTATAGACAAACATTCAGTAGTGCAAATTGCATAAGTCAGTGCATAATTCATATAGCTGTTATGTGACCATTATCTGCTTTTAGTGGCATTGAGGCGTGCTATTGCAGTTGGGTAAAACTATGTTTGAGTCTATTTGTCCTTGCATGTATTGCTCTATACCGTTGCCTGATGGCAGCAGTTCGAAAAGGGAGTGTCCAGGGTGTGAGGTGTCCTTTATGATGTTATGGGCTTTTTTGAGGCAGCGGGAGCTGTGTAGATCTTCTAGTGTGAGGAGAGGGCAGCCGATGATCCTTTAGGCAGCGTTGATGACTCCTGAAGTGCTTTCCTCTGGGCCACTGTGCAGCTAGCGTGCCAAATGCATATGCAGTATGTTAGGATACTTTCTATAGAGGCTCTGTAGAAGGACACCAGCAGTCTCTGTGTGATGTTATTCCTCCTGAGTACTCTCCAGGAAGTACAGTCTCTGTTGGGTCTTTTTCAGCAGCTCAGAGGTGTTGACACTCCAGGATAGGCTTTCCTCTATGTTGACTCCCAAGAACCGGAAGTCTGCCACCCTCTACACACAGTCACCGCTGATGATTAGTGGTTGGACTTCTGTCTTGTTTCTTTTGTAGTCTATTATGAGTTCTTTAGTCTTTTTAGTGTTTAGGAGGAGGTTGTTATCCTTGCACCAAGAAGACAGCTGCTCCACCTCATCTCTGTAGGCAGACTCGTCTCCCCCAGATATGAGCCCCACCACCAGTAGTGTCATCTGCAAATTTCTACAATGGTGTTGCTCTGGTGGGCGGGGTGCAGTTGTGTGTGTGTAGAGAGAGTAGAGGCAGTGGACTAAGCACACAGCCCTGAGGTGACTCAGTGCTGAGGCTTAGGGTTGGTGATGTGTGACGGCCCACTCTCACTCTCTGTCTGCGGCCAGTGAGGAAGCTGTTGATCCATCTGCAGGTGCTGTGAGGAAGCCCCAGGTCTTTTAGTTTGACATCCAGTTTGCAGGGAAGAATGGTATTGAATGCAGAGCTGTAATCTACAAAAGCATGCGTATAGCTTCCTTGCCTCTCCAGGTGTGTTGTGGTGGCATGGAGTACTATGGCTATGGCGAGATGGAGGGCTTTGTGGCATTACAAATAGAGATGGGACTAGACTGGTGATATAACTTCAGGGAGTATTGGTCCAAATGTGCTTTGTCCCAGAGACAGGGATGCATTTTAAATTCAGAAGTGCTTGGGATTGAAAAGGTCTAAAAATATACATCTGTTTCGTTCATTTGCTTGTGAGTTTACCAAAATGGTTTAACACATTACACAACGCATTTTACACACGTAGTTAAATCTTATACATCCCTACTAAACACAGATGGATGTTAATTTGCTTTTGAATGATCTGCCTCTTTACATAAAAATGAAAGTGATTTTAAAAGTTTTTATTTTGTGTGTTAAAAGGACATGGGAATGATGCCCACATCACCTGGGCCATTTTTCTGGGTAAGAAAGTTGTCACTTGTTTTGTTTTGGCAGTTGTTACATGTTTTGTTATTTGCACAAAGTCGTAGATGTACAGTACTACACACAGGAGGAAGCACTTTGGTAATGAAAGAACTCAGAGGCAGAGGAAACCCGCTTTTTAAAGTGCATCTCAGCCTTTTGTTATTTTTTTCTGTATCTTTTCTGTTTACATTTTCTTAATTGCACAGCTGTGAGTCTTTTGTTATGCAGGAAAAGAACATTATTTTATTCAAGAAGCATTATCTATACTAATAAAAGGCAAAGCCCTCACTGACTGACTGACTCACTCATCACTAATTCTCCAACTTCCCGTGTAGGTGGAAGGCTGAAATTTGGCAGGCTCATTCCTTACAGCTTACTTACAAAAGTTAGGCAGGTTTCATTTCGAAATTCTACACGTAGAGCCATAACTGGAACCTACTTTCGTCCATATACTGTATATGGCCATTGCCTGCCTGCTCGGTCGTGTGAGTGGAGTTGCATCTCGCATCATCACACCTCCCACATAATTGAGTGCCAGCCCATATAAGGTAAATATTCGCGGGTGAAGGACTGTGCTTAGTATATTCATAAGTGCAGCTACTGCGGAAACCCTCCCTCAGCGAAAGTGCGAGAGAAACTTTTAAGTGCGGGTCTGAGCTAAAATTAAATAAAGCCATGGACATCATAGAGCGCACGAGATATTTGCGAGATACAAGTTTAATGAGAAGACGCAGGGTATAAAGCCTCAATGCTAAAGACCTGGTGAAGTCACGGAGAACATGGAAGGACGAAAACTTGCAATGCCGGAGGCAGAGGAAAACACTAAGGTCAGATTATTCCGTTAAATAATTCCAAATAGTCTGTCCGCTTCCTTTCATTGCTTTTCTGATGGTTGTGCTGCTTCCAGACATGTATTTTTGTATTAAAGCATTTAACCAATCACATTTCAGCCATCATTTGTTGCCAGGCAGAGAGGCCTTCACAATCTGTTCTGCAGGCCCTCTAACACAGAATAAATGTCGATTAAACTGTTGCTTCAACCAATCAGATTTTGAGTTGGTGTCAGTAGGGCCCTCTAGCAGGCGTACGGCAACAGCGTCACTGTATTCAGACCCATTGATTGGATAGAAGCCGATATGAGGAACTCTGAGGTCACTGAGTGCAAGATCCTCAGCGTGCACTAGCGCCAACTCAATGGCAGGATTTTGGAAAATATTATTTGCCAGACACAGACCAGATTTCAAGACCATGAAAAACTGATGTTTGTCAGCGCCTCCTCGACCCCCAGAAGTTTCAGGAATACAAGAACAATTTCACGCATGCAGCCTTTTCCAGTTTAACACAGAGCCTCGGAGCAGTTTTTGATCTGTCTCGGCTAAAAACAGAACTGACTGTAATGTATGCCATGGATGATTTTGCAGGAAAATCTCCCACTGATCTCCTTGACTTTCTTCATCAGAAAAATCTGAATGAGAGCATGGGGCAAGCTGTACACATTGGTATATTTGCCGGGGACCATTCCCGTGTACACTGCTTCTGTCGAGTGGACATTTTCAGCCCTAAAGCGAATTAAAACATGCCAGAAATATGACAGGGCAGGTTCGACTTTCAGCATTAGTTTCGATGACGATAGAAAGGGACTTTTTGATGGAACTGAAGCGCACGAATAATGTGTACGACAGAGTAATTGAACTGTTTTTGAGGAAAGAGGATGGATTTTGTTTACAAATAATCCGAATTTTTGGTGAGTAAAATGTTGCGATTTTCCTAAATAATATTGCAAGTTTATGAGTTATTATTGATGTTTAAGTGTGTCGCAGCTGTAGCTGCAGTAGAAAGGAACTTGTTCACCCCTGGTTTGTCTATTCAATAAAGGCATTTATTGTGGCTACAGGAGTTATCTATCTGCGATGCAGCAGCTCTTTATACTGTATTTCTGCATATTAAGATGGTTTTATAACCATAAATTAGTTTTGAGGGGGTTGATTCAGGCGGAGCACTACTGAAGGCCTAGGTGTGAAATTCACGGTCCGCCACTGGACCAGATGATACGTAAATCTGATGAACAATACAACCCGAAATTAAACGAAACTGTAGAGAGGTTCAGATTATACTTCTCCCAGTGCGTCTCTAAATCCTCTGTGCGGGAACATTATCATAAGGCTTAACAGTCTTACTGTTACACCTTCTACGTGCACTGAACCGTCCTTATTAAAGTCTTCCTTGCTTTACTCTGGCTGCTTCTTTCCATTCAACTTCCTAGCTCTTTATTTAAACAGTTTTCCTTCTCACTTTTCCGCTCCTTCGCTGTCTTCTCACTTTTCATTCAAAATACGCGCCTCCTTGCCTTTTTATAGTCAGCTCCCCTTACGTCACACCATGGTACGTTTAGCACAAGTTAATACCAGGAATGCCTGGTAAACATCTTACATTCACTTTGATGAATGAAACCTGTTATCTTTACAACGGTTGACAAACACGGAATGTAACTTCAAAACAACACGCTCTCCAAATACAAACCTGATTGAAAGAAATAATGATAATCAAATCCTTGATGACAGCAACACTCATAACAGTGACAAAACAATTACATTGACAATCAGGATTTTTAAAATGTTTCCTTTTCTTTTTCATAACTTCTTTAACACACTACTTCTCCGCTGCGAGGGTATTTTGCTAGTTATTTAATACTAGGCTGACCATTTTAAGGCAGACTTTAAGTTGACCACTTCTTAAGGCAATTCAGTTATGTAGATCAATTTGATATTTTATACAAACTCATTAATTTGGTTATATTGCATTTGAGCGATATTACTTTAATACTTGTAGTTTCTGTTATTTTTGTGATGAAATTTAAACTATTTTCTATATTAAGGGTCGCCCTTTGAACCCCCTGATATTTACTACGCGGTGAGGCATTTGTACTCCATCAACATTAATTATTTCTAGAGACATAATTTTGTCTATTTTTCCAGCGCATCGCGCACAAAAGCAAGGAACGATGGGAGCACCAGAACTCTGCTCACATCATGTAAACCTACCGCAAGCTGCAAGTAGTAAGTCTGTGATAAGCGGAATACCGCTCGCTTTCCACTCACGGAGACGAAAGGACAATCCCGACCGCTTTTATAAAGTAAGAAAGAAGTAGAAGATATCGCACAGTCTGGAGTAGAAAATCATCTTTTACCTGGAAAAACAAAACTACAAATCCCATCATGCATTGCAAAATGGGCCGGCGTGTGTGAAACTCCGCGCCTGCGTAGCACTTACGGGACGGAAGGACAATCCCGACCGCTTTTATATAGAAGGATATGCCGATAGTTTATTTTTGAGCCATTACTCATGTACAGTACATCTACAGCTGTATGCCTTTGTGATATTTGAAACATATGGCTTTGACTCAGAACTGTCTTTTTGTTATTACATTGTGAGAAGAAAAAAATATCGAGATATATATCATATATCCCCATTCAGCTAAAAAATATTGAGATATGATTTTTGGTCCATATCGCCCAGCCCTAATATATATTTAATATTTTAATGATTATTGTGTATTTTTAGCAATACAAATATGTGGTCTGCTTCTACAGTGGGTACGGAAAGTATTTAGACCCCCTTCAATTTTTCACTCTTTGTTATATTGCAGCCATTTGCTTAAATCATTTCAATTAATTTTTTTCCTCATTAATGTACACACAGCACCCCATATTGACAGACAAAAAAATTTGAAATTGTTGCAGATTTATTAAAAAAGAAAAAACTGAAATATCACATGGTCCTAAGTATTTAGACCCTTTGCTGTGACACTCATATATTTAACTCAGGTGCTTTCCATTTCTTCTGATCATCCTTGAGATCACCTTCATTTGAGTCCAGCTGTGTTTGATTATACTGATTGGACTTGATTAGGAAAGCCACACACCTGTCTATATAAGACCTTACAGCTCGCAATGCATGTCAGAGCAAATGAGAATCATGAGGTCAAAGGAACTGCCTGAAGAGCTCAGAGACAGAATTGTGGCAAGGCACAGATCTGGCCAAGGTTACAAAACAATTTCTGCTGCACTTAAGGTTCCCAAGAGCACAGTGGCCTCCATAATCCTTAAATGGAAGACGTTTGGGGCTGACCAGAACCCTTCCTAGAGCTGGCCGTCCGGCCAAGCTGAGCTACCGTGGGAGAAGAGCCTTGGTGAGAGAGGTAAAGAAGAACCCAAAGATCACTTTGGCTGAGCTCCAGAAATGCAGTCAGGAGATGGGAGAAAGTTGTAGAAAGTCAACCATCATGCAGCCCTCCACCAGTCAGGGCTTTATGGCAGAGTGGCCTGTCAGAAGCCTCTCCTCCGTGCAAGACACATGACAGCCTGCATGGAGTTTTCTAAAAAACACCTGAAGGACTCTGAGATGATGAGAAATAAGATTCTCTGGTCTGATGAGACCAAGATAGAACTTTTTGGCCTTAATTCTAAGCGGTATGTGTGGAGACAACCACGCACTGCTCATCACTTGTCCAATACAGTCCCCACAGTGAAGCATGGCGGTGGCAGCATCATGCTATGGGGTATTTTTTCAGCTGCTGGGACAGGGCGACTGGTTGCAATCGAGGGAAAGATGAATGCGGCCAAGTACAGGGATATCCTGGACAAAAACCTTCTCCAGAGTGCTAAGGACCTCAGACTGGGCCGAAGGTTTACCTTCCAACAAGACAATGACCCTAAGCACACAGCTAAAATAACGAAGCGAGTGGCTTCACAACAACTCTGTGACTGTTCTTGAATGGCCCAGCCAGAGCCCTGACTTAAACCCAATTGAGCATCTCTGGAGAGACCTAAAAATGGCTGTCCACCAGCGTTTACCATCCAACCTGACAGAACTGGAGAGGATCTGCAAGGAGGAATGGCAGAGGATCCCCAAATCCAGGTGTGAAAAACTTGTTGCATTTTTCCCAAGAAGACTCATGGCTGTATTAGCTCAAAAGGGTGCTTCTACTAAATACTGAGCAAAGGGTCTGAATACTTAGGACCATGTGTTATTTCAGTTTTTCTTTTTTAATAAATCTGCAACAATTTCAAAAATTTTTTTTTTGTCTGTCAATATGGGGTGCTGTGTGTACATTAATGAGGAAAAAATTAATTGAAATGATTTTAGCAAATGGCTGCAATATAACAAAGAGTGAAAAATTGAAGTGGGTCTGAATACTTTCCGTACCCACTGTATAACTTGAACTTGAATGAATGGGGGGTACAACATGCACCGCCCTGGTGGCTTTGGGGACCACAGTAGCAGAGCTTAGAAGCTCAACCCTATAAGGGCCCGTGGTCACCCCCAGCGGGTACCCCAATGCCTGAGGCCCTGGCCCTCAGCACTTCCGCCACACCCGGAAGTGCTGGGGGGAAAGAAGATCAGGGACACCCAGAGTGCTTCCGGGTGTGCGGCTAGTACTTCCGCCACACTGAGGAGTGCCAGCAGAAGCTAATCGGGAGGCACCTGGAGCATGTCCGGGTGTGGGTAAAAGGGGCCGCCTCCCTCCATTCAGTGGCTGGAGTCGGAAGTGGAGAAGACAAGGTCTCGGAGGAGGGAATGGAGGCAGATGTGAAAGAAAGGCATTGGAAGGAAGGCCTGGACTTTGGGGGAGTTTTGTGGTTGTGTGCTTCACTGTAAATAGTAAATTATATATAATAAACGTGTGTTGGGTGAACCATCGCTGTTCGCCTGTCTGTGTCCGTGCTCCTTTCCACAATGGTTAAATGTAACTAAACTTCATACTGATATGATTTATTTAAGTTAGTCAGGTTGAAATCATTTTAGTTTACTGTGTATCAAACATGTTAATGTTGTAATGTTTAACCATTTGTTGTAAGTGCATTATAGTTTACATTGTAATAGAAAAAAGAAGTTGTAAAATCTTATATAAAATCTTGACAGAATGTATCAGTTCAGAAACACAAAACACGTTTAAGGATTGCAAGATACAGTGCAGAGTTGTAAAGAGTTATTATTCTGTCTACTCTAGAAATACTGTTTTTTGAACATGCTACATTTTTTCATTCCAGTCTTACAATTATTCATTTAGTTATTCTATTTTGGTTTTATCGCTATGATAGCGACATTGTCTTTTTGTCATTTTATGGTTCTCCTTTGTGCTGTAATTGCATTTTAGGATGCTTCTTGAATGGCTATGGCCATGTTGTCTAATGTGTCACTTATCTGTGGCAGCTTTGGGTTAAAATAAAAAAGAAAACCTTTTTGTAGACAGGGAAATTATAATAGAATTGTTTAGATGTGTGTCCTGATTTACTCAACTATGCATTTCACTTAATATTTTGAATTTTTAACAATCATTTCTTGTGTTGTTTTGCTGGCTTTTGATGCTTTTACCTGATGATTCTTTTGGTTTTCCTCACTTCATTTATTTGTTACAATAAAAATGTAAAGGTCTTCAATCCAAAATCTTAACAATATGAAGGTTAGCAAAATAGCTACTGTGCCTTTATCCAATATAAAAAATATCTGATTTGGTTAATTTACATTATCAGCCACTGATCAATTCCTGTGCTTTTTTTAAAAGTACACTGTATGCACATTACTGTTGCTTACTGTCGTATTTTCTTAAACATTGCTTATGACTTTGTAATCTCTTTTAAAATTTTCTCCAAAATTATTACTGAACTTTCATCATTATCAAGTATTGCTTCTTAGACTTAGGACTTTCATTTTACTCTTCTGAACTTCTTACCTGCAGTGGGCATGTCTTGTGTCTTCGGTTAATTGGTTAAGTAAGTCTCCAATTTCTCATTTAGCTGTCTCTTAACTGTTCTTTGTGTTTCTGATTTGCTGGCCACCTTTCAGTGGACATGTAAGTATTAGGCTTTTGGCTTTGGGTAATGTAGTAATGATTTGGTGTTTTAGTTAGGTGATGGCATGCTTCTAAATATTTGTATTTCCCCATATTGATTGTCAGTATATGGCTCAGTGATCTGTGAGGGATCAATTCTTTGGGTTGGGTTTTGTCAAAGTAATTGCTCTTGGTATATTCAGCAGTCAAAACACTCCCATAGTGATCAGATATTCAATATCACAGCTTCATGGATTTGAGTTTTTTTGTTATGTTACTACCCATTTCATTGCCAAGGTCTCCCATTCCACACATACCTGGTTTCCCTGTGAGTTTCTAGCTTAGGAACATGATGGGGTATTCAACACCATCAACGCTTTGGCTTAGCACAGCACCAAGTACTGTGTCGAGTGTCAGTCTGGAGTATAAAAGGCAGAGAAAACTTAGTAGCCATTAGAACAGGAGCCGACATAAGGGCCTCCTTTAGGGTAATGAAATGCAGCGTCAGCTTTATTATGTCATACCACGATGTTAGGGGCCTGTTTATTTGTTAAATCTGTCAAGACCTCCACTCTCTCGGAGAACCTGGCCAAACCAAGAAAGGCCTGGACCTGCTGCTTGGTTTTCAGATGGAGCCACTTCAAAATGGCATCTGGGGAGGCCTGAGGCACTTCTTGATAGGCCAAAAGTATGAGGGGAAGGATCTGGTCCCAGTTCCTTTTATCCTTAGTGACCACATTGCGTAACATTTGTTTGAGAGTTTGATTAAACCTCTCTACGAGTTTGAGGATGGTATACTTTGGTTGCTAGGTGCTTGATTTTGAGCAACTTGGCAACTTCCCTGAATGTCTCTGAGGTGAAAGGTGTCCCTTGGTCCATCAAGACTTCTTTAGGGATGCAGACTCGCATTAAAGACCCCTACCAATTCCTGTGCGATAGTTTTGGAATTGGCTACTCTCAAAGCGTTGGGCTTGGGATAATGAGTAGCATAATCCACAAGGACTAGAATATATTTATATCCTCTCTCAGAGGGATCAAGGGGTCCTATGATAAGAACTGTAAACATCGATAAAACTCATTGTTAAATTATAAATAGACCCACTTTGCTGGGAGGACTGTTAGACTTGTTGACTTGACGTTGAATGCCTGCATGTACTTGAGTAGCGTAGTGTAAATAGCGTCAGGCGAAGTGAATCGCATAAAACAAAATGCTCTATGTGTAGTTATTTATTTATTTATTTATTGTGTATTACTGCCAAATCAGACTCTTGACTTGTGAACTCTGATTTTAATGCAAGTGATCTGGAGATCAAAAACGAAGGTCAGGTACCTCCATTAGCTGATCTGTCCCCAGCTGATTGGTTCCCAGCTGATAGTAGTGCTGAACATGCTTGTGTAGCTGACATGCCTGCAGCAATGTTCACCCTGGGTGGACTATACAGACAGAGATCCTGGGGACACAAGCTGGCTACTGGATTTTACCAAACAACACAAGATGCTAGTGGACACTGTGGATTACCAGCCACTCGACTACTTCAGGTTTTATTTTCCAGCAAGTGCCTTTCATCTTATGAGTGTTGAGAAAGCAGGCATTTAATAAGAATGTAATACTTTTGTGAATTTACATACTGCTCATGGAACATAAAACAGAGTGACATTTGTTATAAGTATTTTATGTTGATTTATGTGTTAAACCACTTCTTTGAGGGGTTTTTGGGAAAATATTCATGACTGCTTATACTATATATTGTTTGTCAATCCAGTTCTGTTGGAATTTTATGTAATTGTTTTTGAGAATTGGAATTTAGGATAGCAGCTACTGAAGAGCAACAGGTGGGATAGGTAACAGCCAATGGCCTGGATTTTGGTCTGATCGATCAACCAGGAAATGCTGCAGCCATATTTTGAGGTAAAATAGAAGATTCCCTTAAGTTACCATCTGTCATGAAAAATTTAGAAATTTTCCAAATATGAAACCAATTATTTATTTATTATGTTAAGGGATCATTTACATATGAGGATGCTAACATCAGTGAAGATAATATGGTCTGCTATACTCTGTATCACCTATATATAATCCTGATAAGGTGCCAGATAAAATTAAATTCTACTCTTTTAGATTTGGCACACATCAAAAGCTCTAAAAGAAATGCTACTTTAGATAAATAAGGTGCAGTTTCTCCACCAGAATAAGAAAGTTCTACTGCACTGACTACTAGCACTAATAATGCTAACTTGTGTTTTAATTTGCAAAAACAATTTTCTTTTCTTTTGTAGGTAACAAACATAGTGGTTCCTTTCATGTTTAAGTATGCTGTAGATGATCTCAATCAGATGTCAGGAAATATACTCAACCTGAATGATGCTTCTAATACAGTTGCTACAATGGCAACAGCTGTTCTGATTGGTTGTAAGTAAGACTACTTAAATCTCAAATAGCAGGTTCTGAGTATTTTATTTTTAAGTGCATACTGTACATGTAAAAATGAAGGAGGAGAATTAAATCTATTATTGATATACAGTAATCCCTCCTCAATCGTGAGGGTTGTTCCAGAACACCCACAAAAGGTGAATATTCAAAAGTAAAACCATATGCTCATGTGGTTATTTTTATATATTTTAAGCCCTTATAAACTCTCCCACACTATTATAAACATTTCCCACACAGTTATACAGCATACACCCTTTGTATTCTCTTAGATATTAGGTAAGATTCATTTAAATTATGCATGTAAACACACTGTTTATATACAGTAAAACCTAAATATTATTTTAAAGATATCGGCGTCTCCGATATCGCATAGGTTACAACCATTCGACAGACTGGCCACCAGCAATAAATCATTACAATGCAAGAAAAATTGTATACAGTAAAATGTGTGTGCAGTGACACTAAACGTATGCACATGTAATAAGTACTGTACATAGAAAATGAGTTATGGTTCCTCACCAGCAATGACACGACGACTTGTCTGATAATGATGAGTTTAATTTTACTGCACAACAAAGGAGAGTGTTACAGCTCTTCTAAAGGAGCCTCTTCAGGTGATTGTGTAGCACAGCGTTGTTCTTCTTCCGGCAGTCTTCAATCCAAATCCCTAAAGCAGATTCCATCTGGACTACCACCTTATTACATCCACTTACAACTCGTTTTGCGCCCTGGTTAAAGGACACTGCGGCTGTAGATCTTATATTCTTTTCCTTCTTTTTAAATAAAAAGAATCGTGGACTCATTGATGCTGTAATGGCGTCCTGCAGTGGTGTAGCTGTTCCCTTCCTTCAACATATCCAAAACCTTTACCTTTTCAGCAATTGTTAGCATCTTCCGTTGGTGCTTTGGCACGGCCTCTAGCAGTAGCAGGAGCAGATTGTTTTGGAGCCATAACGAAGGGCTTCACTATGCACAAAGATAAACACAAAAGAGCACAAAAGTTAACTCTTTACACAGCAAAACACGTTGATGCTGAATGAGCGAGATGAGACTTCCTGGTTAATGCAGCGGAATCGAATTGGCTCTCGTCGCTGAGCCAATCAGCACACTGGAAGTTAACTGCGTGCTTTGACTGGGTAGCTTCCCAGCCATCCACCAATAGTGTCCCTTGTATAAAATCAGCTGGGCAAGCCAACTGAGGAAGCATGTACCAGAAGTAAAAAGACCCATTGTCTGCAGAAACCTGAAGCAGTGAAAAATCTGTGTTTATATATTTAGATATGCTTACATATAAAATCCGCGATAGAGTGAAGCCATGAAAGTCGAAGCACGATATAGTATTACTGTACTGTACTTCTGTATATCTGAGTGGACATCTAGTATCTAATAGCTTTTTTGGATTTTTTCTTTACATACTTTCTTTTATCCATATTTAGATCTACCAAATTAGAATATGCATGAATGTAAGATATAACATCCTGAAGTAATAGTCATGATCTTTAACTTTTTTTAACCTACATTTCATGGCTACTGTGGCTTTCCCTGACTTAAAAGTTATATATGTTAAAATAATTTTTGCTCTTAATGGATGGAGAATTCCCCCACAATATTGAGATTAGAGCCATAGAGCCCTGTATTGGGCTGTTAACTGCTATTTGGTCTGTTCTCCATTAGGAAAGCCTGTTTGGCACTTGCAACACCATCATTTAAACAAAATACCCAATACCATAAAGACTAAATTACCTATTTGGGAATATCAATGTAATGATGTCCTTCTAGATTTAAATTGAATGTGTGAGGACACATTGCCCTGTCAATTATGATGTGGACAGCACCTCTTAGAAAACTGATCATTTGTGATAGCCACAGAGTAAATGCACAATTGAATTCACAATTGAACTTTTAAGTGCAGTTAACTATAACATATTTTTAATACTTCCATCGTGTTTTATATCGGCCTATTGCTACCATTTTGGCTTATCACTGATAGCCTAGTAACATGTAATTGGTGAAAAGAATCTCAGACCTAAAGTGTCATTATGTTTTTGAAGAAATAGGGATGGGGGACTACCACAGTAACATGAAAAGGATAATTTGAAAATATAGTTGTGTACAGTATCTTGGGGATGGTATGTGCAGTGGGAAAAAATCAGCTAAGAAAAATATATAAGGAAAAGTGGTAAGTTCAGATTTTCCCATCCTCCAATACAAAGTCTAAAGCACAATGAAAAAATAAGGATTGGGGGATGATTGAGTTTGGTCATTTGAGCAAATTTCTTACATTAGAGGAATTTCTAGGATTTGGAAAATACTTGGGAACAAGTGGATATATATAATATGGTCATAATAATACAGAGTAAATATTCCTGTTTTTCAGATGGAATATCAAGAGCATCATCTTCACTGTTTAATGAACTTCGAAATGCGGTGTTTGGAAAAGTAGCACAGAGCTCCATCAGAAGAATTGCCAAAAATGTCTTCCTTCACCTACACAACCTGGACTTAAACTTTCACCTAAGTCGACAGACAGGAGCTCTGTCTAAGGCTATTGACCGTGGAACAAGAGGCATCAGCTTTGTTCTCAGTGCTCTTGTTTTTAACTTAGGGCCAACTATGTTTGAAGTTGCACTTGTCAGTTCTATTTTAGTAAGTAAGCAAAGACATAAATAAGAACTATTTATTACATTAAAAACATATTTACAAGCATAACCATTAGCGCTGTGTCTAATAGCTATTTTGCTTATTGATAAGTTGATGAATTACAGCGATTTAGTGATTACTCGAGGATTTTGAAAAAAAATCCATTGTCTGTGCAAAAAGTACAAGCGTTGTGTTTGAGCCTGAAAAACTTCAGTTCTCCTCACAAGCCCCTCTTGAAATTGAGGTATGCATTTAAAATTGCATTTGTGAAAAAGTACATAGCTGTTAAGTCAAGCTTAATAATTTCAAGGGCTAGTAGGGTGAAACCATTGTCGAGTACTGACAAATGCCTAGAGTGTATTATTTCGTTTTATCCACTAGATTGCAGCAAAGATCACAACATGAACAGACGCTCGTGTACTTCAAGGTTCCTTTTTTTTTTTACAGTATGGCATTAAATACTAGCCATCGCTATCATTAAGAATACTCTGTAGAAGAACTTTTACATATTGTTGATGACTTAGATTGTGCACTGTGCTTACATCCTTGATTTCTACCGTATCTCAAAACCTAATTAAGGTTACTGTTAGGCAATGAAGTTAGCCGATAAAGTTATGTACATGATAAATATCAAAGCATATAATTGATAAGCACTCATTTTTATCAACATTTTATTCTAAATCTTCTAAAACTAATTAGAAAATAACTTAATTATTTGGCACAGCTCAATTTACATGATTTTCTGTTCTAATTTTTAATAATATAGCTGTTCTTGTATATGTAAAATGTTAGTTTGAAAAAATAGGTTAGTTTAAATTATGTTGCAAATAATTTATGTTTACATAGAACAAAGTGCTATATTTCTTAAAAAGTAAATGTTTTATGTACAACAACAAGCAGCATCTTCAGGGTTTACTTGGTGTATAAATGGTATTATATGTAATCCATTCTAAAATAATGTTAAAAATATTATACTGTAGGTACTCAAAAGCACAATCTTTAAAAATTGTGAAAAAATTCAGTTATTCTTCACTTCACTATTGCTTTGCAAAATCACCGTCTTCAAACATTCCATCAGCCTCTCCGTACACTTACACTTAAAAATGATATATCATGAGGAAAATATACTTTTTACTTAGTGAGGCAACAAGCACATACATCTAGGTCTGCCACTTCTCCAGCTTCTTTAATCTGGGTAAGTCATTGCAGAGCATTGCTTCCATTAGTGCCACTGCAGTTGATGGCTGATCTCTTTTAACAAAGTCAAGCATGACAAACGGGAGCAAAACAGACCTAAAGATCATGACATCTGGGGCAGAGAAAAAAAAATTAGAAAAGCACCTATTGGGAAGCATCAGAGGCAAATTCATTAAAGTAGAAAAAATAATCTGTGCCTTATTTCGGGGAAACTAAACAAAATATTTTTCTTTTGGGAGTGAGGAACAGTGAATGTTCATTTTTTTAAGAAGTTTACAAAAAAGCAAGGCTAAAGGCAATGAAAATAAGACAGTTAAGTAAGAATAGAGCAAGTTGAAGCAATGCAAATTCTATAGGAGACTTGCAAAATGGATGACTACTAATGAGTTATAGTAAGTTGAACATAATAGAGTAATTTAAAAATTGCTATTGTTTAGAGATACTCAAGATTTATAGAGGCTGTTTTCTAACAGCAGGAGTGCCCAACTCTGGTCCTGGTGGGCCACAGGGGCTGCTGGTTTTCATTCTAAACCTTTTCCTAATCAGTGAACAGTTCTCACTGCTAATTAACTTCTTTTTCCCTTCATTTTATTAGCACTATTTTTAAGGATTCAGTCCTCTGAATCGATTTGTTTCTCCATTAAATGTCTGCCAAACAGAAATGAGATTTGAAATGAGCCAACAGATGACCAGCTAAATTGGAACGTCAAACTCCAACCAATTTCACTCTAACCAGTTTCTTAATGAGAAGCCAATTCTTGCTGTTAATGAAAGCCGTTACAATGATCCCTCACTATATCGTGCTGTGACTTTCGCGGCTAAACTCCATCGCGGATTTTATATGTAAGCATATCTAAATATATATCACAGATTTTACGCTGGTTCGGAGATTTCTGCGGACAATGGGTCTTTTAATTTATGGTACATGCTTCCTCAGTTGGTTTGTCCAGTTGATTTCATACAAGGGACGCTATTGGCGGATGGCTGAGAAGCTACCCAATCAGAGCACGTATTATGTATTAAATAAAAATCCTCAATGATATACGATATGCTTCCCACGTGGTGCTTCATACTTAAAAGCCAGATCAGCGTGTTGATTTTTGATTGTTTGCTTTTCTCTCTCTCCTGACATTCTCTGCTCCTGACAGAGGGTGTGAGCAGAGGGGCTGTTCGCACAATGGTCTAGAGGATACTGACGCTCCTCTGAAAAATGCTGAAAGACTACCTTCACTTTGCTTTCTTACTTGCGGCTGCTTTGTTGCAGTGCTTCGCATACTTAAAACTCCGAACAGCACCTATTGATTTTTGATTGTTTTTCTTTTCTCTCTCTGCTCTATCTCTCTCTCTCTGACATTCTCTGCTCCTAACATGCACTCCTTTGAAGAGGAAGATATGTTTGCATTCTTTTAATTGTGAGACGAAACTGTCATCTCTGTCTTGTCCTGGAGCACAGTTTAAACTTTTGAAAAAGAGACAAATGTTTGTTTGCAGTGTTTTAAAGTCACTGTCTCTACAACCTCCTGTGTTTCTGTGCAAATCTGTGACCCAAGCGTGACAATATAAAAATAACAATATAAGCGTATGGTTTTACTTCAGGATTTTCACCTTTTGTGGGGGTTCTGGGCAACCCCGTGTCGAGGAGGATCACTGTATTGAATATCATCACTTGTTGCTGCTCTCATTCTGCCACATCAGACTGTTGATTTTATGTTTTTTTGTAAGACCGCCATCAAGATGTTTTGGAGATCTGACCATGACCGAACCTTCACCTTTCTTTATTTTCAGGTCATCTGGTCATGTGGTGGCTTGTTTTGTGTCTCATTATTGTTTGGCTGCTCATTAGGAAAAAATAAACAACTAAGGGGTCTGAGTCATATCAATTAAAACTAAGGCAAAACAAGTTAATCAGCAGTAAAAACGGCTCACTAGTTAAGAATGTCAAACATCAATTTCCACATTGTGTGATCGACATATATGCAGATACCCTTAAATTAAAGTCTGCATTATGCTCTTTAATCACATCTGAATTGTTTGATTTGTAGTTTTAAACTGTGGTGCAAAAGAATAAATTAAGGAATAATGTGTCATTGTTCCATACATTATGAGTGGCCCTGTGTGTGTGGGTATGTATACAGTATATTTAAAACAGTAAATACTGCTTCAACGGCAAAGAAACTAAAACATTATCACTTTGATGAAAATATTAGATGTACAGTTGCAATTTATTTAAAGAAACTGCAAAAATGTACAAAAAAAATTGAACATAGCATTTGCAAATGTTTGGACACCCTTTCAGTTGTAAATACGGTTAGTGATTTCAAGTCCAAAATGTCTTTAAGAATTGTGAGTAAGGGGAACCATGGTGTCAAGACAAGATTGGGAAGGTTGACCAAGACAGACAGAACAGCACATATAATGTGCAGGTAGGCAAAGCAAACCCCAATATTACTGCAAGTAACCTGTAGGCATGTTTAGCTAAAAACGAAGTGGTGATGTACTATTCTATTGTGTAGTACGTGGTGCAGTCCATTGCTTACATGGGCATGACCTTCAGAAGGAATTCTTACCTGCAATCTCCCACAAAAGCACATCTTAAGTTTGCCAAAAAATCTTTATAAGACAGGGGCATTTTACACCCAAGTGCCGTAGATAGGAGGAAAAATAGCAACATTTAAAGAGAAAACACCTTGTCAACTGTCAGGTGCAGTGGTGGATTTGAATTGAATATCACTAAAAATCTGTAGATGGATCTTAAAAGTTCTGTGTGTGTAAAACAGCCCAAGAATGTTTCACAGCCAGCCTGAAGAGACCTGTAAGGAAGAATGAGTAAACATTTCTGAAACAAGAATTCAAAGATTTAATGCATGCAACAAAAATATTTTTAAGCTCTCATTTTTGCAAAAGAGGGTGTTACTAAGCACTGACCTAGTAGGGTGCTTAAACTTTTGCATTTATCAGATTTACACTTTAATTTACATTATTTCTGTTCCATCAGATAAATTATAACTATACATTAATATTCTGTGAAAGAACGATTGTTTTACTTTGTTTTTTTTACACTTCAGATGTCAACAAAATATATATTTTGGCTGGCGTTTGAACGTTGTATGGGGTGTTAATGTATGTATATAGTGCGTGTGTGGCATGTGTGCATACATACACAAATGCAGTTAGGTCCATAAATATTTGGACAGAGACAACTTTTTCTAATTTTGGTTCTGTACATTACCACAATGAATTTTAAATGAAACAACTCAGATGCAGTTGAAGTGCAGACTTTCAGCTTTAATTCAGTGGGATGAACAAAAAGATTGAATAAAAATGTGAGGCAACTAAAGCATTTTTGAACACAATCCCTTCATTTCAGGGGCTCAAAAGTAATTGGACAATTGACTCAAAGGCTATTTCATGGGCAGGTGTGGGCAAGTCCGTCGTTATGTCATTATCAATTAAGCAGATAAAAGGCCTGGAGTTGATTTGAGGTGTGGTGCTTGCATGTGGAAGATTTTGCTGTGAACAGACAACATGCGGTCAAAGGAGCTCTCCATGCAGGTGAAAGAAGCCATCCTTAAGCTGCGAAAACAGAAAAACTCATCCGAGAAATTGCTACAATATTACGAGTGGCAAAATCTACAGTTTGGTACATCCTGAGAAAGAAAGCAAGCACTGGTGAACTCAACAGCAAAAAGACCTGGGCGTCCACGGAAGACAACAGTGGTGGATGATCGCAGAATCATTTCCATGGTGAAGAGAAACCCCTTCACAACAGCCAACCAAGTGAACAACACTCTCCAGGGGTAGGTGTATCGATATCCAAGTCTACCATAAAGAGACTGCATGAAAGTAAATACAGAGGGTGCACTGCAAGGTGCAAGCCACTCATAAGCCTCAAGAATAGAAAGGCTAGATTGGACTTTGCTAAAGAACATCTAAAAAGCCAGCACAGTTCTGGAAAAACATTCTTTGGACAGATGAAACCAAGATCAACCTCTACCAGAATGATGGCAAGAAAAAGTATGGAGAAGGCGTGGAACAGCTCATTATCCAAAGCATACCACATCATCTGTAAAACACGGTGGAGGCAGTGTGATGGCTTGGGCGTGCATGGCTGCCAGTGGCACTGGGACACTAGTGTTTATTGATGATGTGACACAGGACAAAAGCGGCTGAATGAATTCTGAGGTGTTCAGAGACGTACTGTCTGCTCAAATCCAGCTAAATGCATTCAAATTGATTGGAGGGCGTTTCATGATACAGATGGACAATGACCCAAAACATACAGCCAAAGCAACCCAGGAGTTTATTAAAGCAAAGAAGTGGAAAATTCTTGAATGGCCAAGTCAGTCACCTGATCTTAACCCAATTGAGCATGCATTTCACTTGTTGAAGACTAAACTTGGACAGAAAGGCCCACAAACAAACAGCAACTGAAAGCCACTGCAGTAAAGACCTGGCAGAGCATTAAAAGGAGAAAACCCTGCATCTGGTGATGTCCATGAGTTCAAGACTTCATGCTGTTATTGCCAGCAAAGGGTTTTCAACCAAGTATTAGAAATGAACATTTTGTTTCCAGTTATTTAATTTGTCCAATTACTTCTGAGCCCCTGAAATAAAGGGATTGTGTTAAAAAAATACTTTAGTTGCCTCACATTTTTATGCAATCATTTTGTTCACCCCACTGAATTAAAGCTGAAAGTCTGCATTTCGACTGCATCTGATTGTTTCATTTAAAATTAATTGTGGTAATGTACAGATCCAAAATTCGAAAAAAAGTTGTCTCTGTCCAAATATTTATGGACCTAACTGTATATAGAAATATATACTGTAGCTTGATTATGTGTTCCTACCTGAAAGAACTGAAAGGCTGTATCCTTTGTCAGTTATTTCCAAATAACATTATGTCAGTATATCATTGTGCTGCTTGGAAGTTAGCAGAGGATTAGAGATAATGTGCAGAACAGTGTGCTGCTCATGATACATGTTGCTGAAATACTGCTTACATTCAGAAGCTTCTCAGAGGTGTTTTTTCTTTTTTTTTGTATTTACTGTTTTATTGTGGTATTCATTGCTATTTTTTCCTCTCTCTAGTATTATAAATGTGGAGGGCAGTTTGCCCTGGTAACACTGGGAACACTGGCAACATACGCTGCATTCACCATCGCAGTTACTCAGTGGAGGTACAGTATGCTACAGTTTGTGGAGTTAAATATTTTTGCATCAAGAGTTCTGGAGGGTATAATTATTGTCTATTTATTTTAGAACTCGCTTTAGGATAGAAATGAACAAAGCAGACAATGAAGCAGGAAATGCTGCAATAGATTCTTTACTTAATTATGAGACTGTTAAGGTAGGTTTCTATATTTCCTTATGTTTATTATACTGTGTTATTTAAACATATTGGTTTCTTTGTGACAAATGAAATTGCATTATTATTTTTGTTGCATCAGGTTTGAGAACTTTTTCTTGTAATTATTTTCCTGTATCTTTTGTGACTTTACGTATGCCTTTGGTGATGCATTTTACATAGTTTATGTGTTGTTGATTTGTTTTTGCTTTGATTTATGTAATTGTTTCCAGATACCTGAAAAATGGAACCAGATCATTCTGTATTACTAAACTCATCTCATTGTCCGGTCAGGTTGGAGAGCATGCACTGATACATTATGTTGCTACACCCCACACAACAAAACAGTTTGGGATCATGGTTGGCAACCTCCCAGGCAGACACACAGTTCAGTAACCCAGCCCCCTCCAGAAATGACCATCTACCTGCTGCAGCCAAATGTTATGTGTGAGGCCCCTTGGCCTGGTCCAGTCACTCCGGTCCTCAACCATGGGGATCCTATGAGCTGGATCACCCTCGGGGAATCGCGTCACATGGCTGTAGTGTCGTAAGTGATGCTCCCTCACAGTACAAGTGATGTGATATGCCTCATTTGTGACTTTGTGAGCAACCGCTAATTCGACACAATGTCAAACCAGCAGTACTCAAGGATTCTCCAAAGAGATACAGCACTGAAGGAGTCCAGTCTTGGACTCAGGTCACTGGATTGGGTCCATGTCTCACAAACATATAGAAAAGCATCAGGACTCTAAAGACCTTTTGCCATAATATTGGGAGTGCCATGAACCCTTTCCTGCAACCTCATAAACCCCAATGCTCTCCCAATCCATCCACTAACATCATAAGAAGAGTCACCAGAGTCATGAATGTTGCTGCTGAGGTAAGTAAATAGACAAACTGCTGATGGCTTTGCCCAAGAAGCCATTATTGGCCTGAATCTTGTTTTTTATCCTGGACACTCAAAGCCCAGGCACTCATACTCATCGCTATGTCTGTCAAGAGCCCTAATCAGAGCCTCAATTAACTCCAAAAGATAATAGCATTGGTCGACCTGATGGCCGTCATACTCGGGGAGTAGCTGTTGCTGTGGCAGATTGGCTCCTTGTCCTTGTCTGATGTCACACCTTTAAAAAAATTTATTATGAGACTCAGATTAAGGCACTTTCTGGGGGCCTTGTCTGTTGTCTCAGTGTATGCTCTGACAGAGGTGAGTGATGTCTCAGCGGGAGACATTCTGTTTGCAGCTTTGCTCGGTGGTTGATAGGCGTCTGTGAGGTGACACTCCTCCTGCCATGGATGACTTCATTGCAACTGCTGACTCTGACAGACCTGGCTAAGTGGATTGTGTTGGTCCTTGTGGGTCTGATGACCATGGTGAAAGTGGCTCCATGTTCCTTGACTTTGCAAAGATCTGGGACTGTGGATTGCTGAATCCTGGTTCCAGTGCTGTGCAGTTGGAATTAGTACCCTAATACTCATAGTGTGTTGATGGACCTGGAGGCTCCTATAAAACTGCAGGGTCTACAAAAGTGCCCAATTTCTGAAAGATATAAAAAAGGCTAAGGCTGTTTACAAGAGGAAGATTGAGGACTGCATCTATAGTAACAATACAGGCAACTGTGACAAGGGGTTCAGCACTTCACAAGCTATAAATGCAGCAACACCTTCACTGTTGACAGTGACACTTCGCTGGCTGAGGATCTGAACCATTTCTTTGCCCACTTCGAGGTAAAGTCACCAGAGACAGCTACATCACATCCACCAACCCAAAACAGCCATATTCTTGTGGTGGAGGAGCATGAGGTGAGGTGCACACTGATGCCAGTGAACCCGAGGAAGGCTGCTGGACCTGAGGGCGTCTGTGGTTGAGGGCTGTTGGATTGCACAAATCAGCTGGCTGGGGTCTTCTCCAAGATCTTCAACCAGTCCTTATCCCAGTCCACCATTCCACCTTGCCTGAAGTCCTGTATTGTAGTTCTACTGTCAAAAAAGTCTATCTCCAGCAGTTTAAGGGCCTACCATCCAGTGGCACTTACTCCCTTGATCATGATGTGCTTTGAGAAACTGGTCCAAACTCGCATCACTTCAAGCCTTCACACAATGTTAGACACAAACCAATATGCTTACAGGGCAAACAGGTCTACAGTGGATGCCTTAGCCACAACTCTCCATACTGTCCTAACCCACCTAGAGCAGAAGGGGAGTTACTCTAGGCTGCTCTTTGTAGACTTTAGCTCTGCATTTAATACCATTGTCCCTCATAAACCGGTGACCAAACTGACAGATCTGGGGATTTATCCTTGGAAGCGATCAGAGAGGAAGTCAATAATCCAGAGGCAGTGATAAGATGCCCCACATCTTCTCAGCCTCAGCACTGGTTCTTCTCATTGCAATGTGCTGAGCCCCATTCTCTTCACCCTCTACATCCATGACTACACCCCTGCACACTCCAGCAACAACTTCATTAAATTTGCAGATAACCCCACTGTAATGGGGCACATCTCGGAGGGGATGAAGTGGAATGGTTGTCAGGGTGGTGCAGAGACAACAATGTGGTATTAACACCACCAAAGCCAAGGAGCTGATCATCGACTTTAGGAGGAAGTAGACTAATATCCAGCCCCTTTTCATTGATGGGTTGTGTGTAGAGGGTTTTGAACTTCCAGTTCCAGGGTATGCATGTAGACGAGAACCTGAATTGGATCGCAAACACCACAGAGCTGGTAAAGAAGCCACAGCAGAGACTTTACTTCCTGAGGATCCTCAGGAAGAACTATTTCACCCAAAAACTGCTCATGTCCTTCTACTGTTGCTCCATATGAAGCATATTGACTTATTGCATCTGTGTGTGGTTTACTAGCTGCACTGCATCAGAGAGGAAAGTGCTCCAGAGGGTCGTCACCACTGCTCAGAAGATCATCGAATGTCGTATCCCATCCTTGGAAGATCTTTACGGTTCCAGCTGCCTGAAAAAGGCCCGCAGCACAATTATTATTATTGAACTGCTGCTTTCAGGCAGATGCTTCAAGATAATAAAAACATGGACAAATAGACTAAAAAATAGCTTTTACCAAAAGGCTGTGACTGCACTAAATGATGCTCACACGGTTAAACTTTTAAAAGGAACAAATTATGCAATAAATACCAGCAAAATGTGGAAAATATCTCATTGTGTAATGTATGTTTTGCTTTTCCACTTTTAGAATCTCTTTTATAAATCTTCATATTTATAGTCTTTTGTAGTTTTATAATTTCTTGCTGTTTTGCACCAATAGGATGGCATCCAATTTCATTGTACATGTACAGTGACAGTAAAGATATTCAATTCAATTCTGACCACAGTGTTATTGTTACTGTAAACTCTGAAGATCCAGCTTAGGTCCAGTAGGTTACCACCTACAAGGAGAATGAGTCTAGAACTGGCCAGACTCCAAGTTCAGGCTGTTTCCAATGAGTCTGCATCAAGTTTGTGTGAGGAACTTACAGATTTGGGTGCGACTGCTGATCCTAATGTGATGTGGGAGACCTTCAGTGACAAGACCCTGAAGGTTGCTGAGGGCTTTGTTGGTGTTGCCAGTGTTCTCAGAAGGAGGTGTTTCATCTCTGAGGAACCCTGGATATCATCAAGAGGAGTCACAGCACATTGGTTAATAGTAACTCCGTTCTGTATCAGGAACTTAGAAGGATGGCTGCAAGGGCTCTGAGGGGCAGATAAGAAGGCATTTGTTAGAGGAATCTGTGAGCAAGTGACACACCATCTATGGTCTAGTGACCCATGTCCTGCTTACAGAGGAATCAAAGCATTATAGTCATTAGAATCTGCTCTTCGGAGAGTTGCAGTCAAGGCAAATGGTGATCCTTAACACTAGAATTACCACAGCCTACGAAAAAACTTGTAGATCCGTCCCACCTTAAATCGCTTCACACTTCTCCATCAGCATCTTTTGTCCTGTAAATGTGTCGATAAGCAGCAAGCAGCCAGCAGCCTGCTATCACATCCTCCACCGCCACACAGTTTTCTCAGCTTAAAGCTGTTTACTTGCGTGTCAGTTTTATAGAGTGAGAAGTCACGTAAAATGACACATTTTATAAATACTATATCGCTATTTGGAACACTTGCATTTCATGTGTGTTCCATGTCTACAACGATCTATGTAAATACATCGTTAAAACAGAAACATTTTTCATGTTTTAGTAATAATTGACAAAATGTAGACATGAAGTGTATAATGTGTGAAGCCTGAAGTCCAAATATCAAAGAAACACTTTCACAAAAGGTACAAATGTAACAGAACAAGTGCGCTTTTATTCAAGAATATAACTGCAGAAAAAGAACCCGCGTTAGTATGCGACATTGACACGCATTTGCTACGATCGCTTCGGTGGCACAACAGTATCAACTGTTGACTGGTAATCAGAACTTCACGGGTTCAATCCCAGACAAGTCCATTTTGAGAAGTGACTACTTACTATTTTAGAATAAAAACATATATTTGATTCCAGTCTGTAACAGCGGTGTAATTTATGATACTTGTAAAGGTTAGGTTTGTTTTTTTAATTTATTTTATTCTCTCAGTCGCCTTAATGAAACCCCCCAGCATTTGACAGTCCTGCTTTCACATAAAGACACGCTATAACACCAGAGGTGAACTCGGATCATGACGACTGTTCTACATCAGAGCAAGAATGCACTTTTGCCATCACTGTACTTTGTATATGTACATGGGAAGCTCTGCACTCTACTTGTGACTTTACACTGTAGGAAGTAAGTAAATAAATAAAAGTAAATAGGTAAATAACATTCGATCTGGCTCTTACATACAAAGTACAGTGACGGGTAGCTTCCACCTGCATCTATAGAGTCTTCAGTATGCAAGTGACTCTACATGCTAGTGTTCATTTCTGGACGGTTCTTGAGGCTGATCTTCCAAATAGCTGTGAACCACCCAGTCTCACTGGGATTGCAACGGTGGTGAACCAACTAAGGGTTGGGAAGGCTGCAGGGAGCTGTGGTATCCAGGGTGAAATTTTCCAGATCGTGGTAAGGTTGTCCTCCTTGCAGGCATCACCCCAACTGATTGGAAACGGGACTTGTCATCCCTATCTTGTAAAGGAAGGGTCTAGGGTCATCCTCAGTAGGATCTGCGATCACTTACTTGCTCACTTACTAGTGACCGGAGTAGTCTGATTTTACGGCTAAGAAGTCTACTGGCGACTGCATCCTGGCACTAAGGGTTCTCATGGAGTGCAAATAATAATGGCTGATTTTCTTTGTAGCCTTTGTTGATTTTCATAAAGCGTTCGACTCACTTGATCAAGCTGCCCTGTGGGACATCCTGAGAGTTTATGGGATCCCCCCCAAAGTTGCTGGATATCATGGCTGGCCTATATACTGATACTGTGAGTGCTGTGCAGAGTGGATGCAGAACCCTCTGTGTTTTTCCCAGTTGTTTCTGGGGTTCGTCGGGGGTATGTTCTTGCTCCCTAATCTGTTCAGTGTTTGTGTGGACTGGGTGTTGAGTAGAGTCATAGGGTCTAGCAGCTGTGGGCCATTTTTTAGTGAAGAAAGATTCACTGATCTGATCTTGACTCTGTCATCTCCAGTATATTAAATAACAGTCCTCTCCAGCCTAAGATTCATTTAGCAGGAGAGAAGAACAATATATAGTCAAGATCTTTTGATAAGATAACTGTCCAGCAGAGTCTTGTGAAGTTTTTTATGAGTTTTCCATATAATGTGGATCAGTCAGAGAGATGAAAATAATTCTCATATCAGGTCAGAAAACTATTGTCTCCATTTAAATCTTATTGAAACATGTTAAATTGTAGCAACAGTTTAACTTCCCATTCCTTTTTCTCTTGTTGTGTCTTAAAGTTGCCTATAAGCACCGTGATTCTGACAGTGTCCATTGTTGCTGAAGTGAGATCCTAGAGGAACATCCCTATTGCAAAGACTGAGACTGCAAAGCATAAAGAGATTATGACAATGTTGCTTGGGTTTCATTTGCAGTGCCCAGCTGGTGTATTGTGATGTGTCTTGTTGTTGGATGAACAGCTGTGAGGAATGAGAAACAGGACTTTGGTGGAACCCAGGGGAAACACTCTTTGCGAAGGTACAGGGCACATCTGTAGGGACAGTTGAGCAATTGCGGTGAGGGATAAATTCATACTTTTGTGCAATACAGACTTTGTGATTTAAAGGTAAGCATCTAGCTGTCAGTAGTAGACTGAAAACAAGAAGGAGGTACTGATCGCCCTTTTATGGCTTGCTACTGAGTTGGATTTTGATGGCTCTAATTTTAAATGACAGTTGCCTAAGTACCGCTCAGATTTTTAAAAAGTTTGTTGGTCTCTGTTCTTGCAAGAACAAACATACATCTAACACCCAGCATCAGTAACCTAAGTTTGAATATATTGAGATATGTACTTATTTTTAGTTTGAATATTCAAACATTGTTTTTTGGCTAATTTGGCAGCCCTAGTACACAATAATAACTTTCCAATGCTGAGCAAACTGGCTTGTAAATTCTGAAAGTAATTTTTAAAATGCAAAATTCTTTGCTATAGTTATTTCTTCATAACCTAACTACATTAGCTACATTGTTTTCCTCTGGGTGCAACACTGGAGTATATCCATCAGTGATAAGAACTTTTAACATAAATGGAAATGCAAATGCTTTTACACTTCACATAGAATAATAAAACTTTATGCAGCATTCAGGTACACTATAGAAGGATGACCTGCCCCCTGACACCTGTGCTCCTTTTAAAAGAGTTATCTCTTTCATGTGACTCTCGTTTCTTTAGTATCATGCTGAAATACAAAAGGTCTTTACAGGAGTAGACTTCGAGGGGACAGAACCACTGGGCTTCAAAGCAAAAAATAATATGTACTGTAATGTCAAAACTGTTAAATAGGTACTACACAACAACAGCAAGGAGCACCAGATTATACGATTTTTATGGAGTGCTACCAAAAGCAAATGTTTTAAACATTATAGACATCTTTTAAATTGTTTGTAATTGTATGTTTTTTTTTCTCTTCCATAGTATTTCAACAATGAAAAATATGAAGCGGATAGATATGATGCATTTATGAAAGTCTATGAAACTTCCTCATTGAAGACTACCTCAACGCTAGCTATGCTGAACTTTGGCCAAAATGCAATTTTTAGCATTGGACTTACAGCAATCATGGTACTTGCTAGTAATGGAATAATTGCAGGTCAGGAACAATATTAATAATAAATGTGTTCCATTTATTTCACCAGTGCCAGTTGTAGGTCAATAAATGTTCAATATAAAAGATATCTCCCTTAAAAATATTTTTAAAATGTTTCATAGACTATTGTTAGATGTGTTTAGAAATATAAAAATGTTGCTGGTATATGCTTCTTTATTTGGACATAGACATACTAATTGGTAGATATTAACACTAGAATCCCTGAAACCTACGAAAAAAGTTGTATTCCCAGGCCACCTTAAATTCCTTTGCACCTCCTCAACAGCATCTTTGTTTTGCAAATGTGTCAATCAGCACAAGCAGCCTGCTATCCCATCGACCCCCCAACTCACACAGCTCAAGTCGGACAAAAACTTCTCTCAATTCAAGTCTATTTATTTGGGTGTGAGGTAGGTTTGGAATTGTATAGGGTATATAATATATCGTATTTGGAACACGTGCATTTTATGTGTGTTCTGTGTCTACAACGATCTGGGTAAATGTAGGATGGCAAGAAATGTTGAACACATAGCTAAAACAGAAACTTTTTCATGTTATAGTACTAATGAAAAATTTTTACATGAAGTGTGTAATCTGTGAAGACTGAAGTCCAAATATCAAATAAACATTTTCACAAAAGGTACAAGTATAACAAAGCAAGTGTGCTTTTATTCAAGAATATAACTAAAGAAAAATAAATCAGGTTAGGGTACAATATTGAGTATTAATCAAGTGGTTGCGGGATCGATTACGGGTCCTTGATGCATTTGCCGTTTTGAGTAGTGAGCTGCTCTTATTGTTACTATTACAGAATAAAAACATACATTTGATTTGACTCTGTAACAGCTGGTGTAAATTTATGGTACTTGTAAAGGTTAGGACATTCGGCCCAACAATGCTCGCCAGTCCTATCCACTTAATTCTTTCAAAATAACATCAGATCTAGTTTTGAAAGTCCATGAAGTCCTGTAGTCCATCAGACTACTTGGTAGTTTATTCCATGTGTCTATGGTTCTATGTGAAAAACCTGTGTCCCCGTGTTTTTGATTTAACTCATTTTCCCTTCATGTTTTTAAACACTTCAATCATGTCTCCGCTTAATCTCCTTTTGCTTAAACTGAAACCTTTTCTCATAGCTTATCCACTGTGGTCCTGGAATCAACCTAGTAGCTCTTGTCTGGAGTTTTTAGTGCTTCTCGTCTTTTTGTAGCCTGAAGACCAAACCTCACACAGTACTCAGATGAGGTCTAACCAGCGTGTTATAAATTTTTAGCATAACTTCTTTGGACTTGTACTCTACACATAGTGGTATTTAACACAACATTCTCTTAGCCTTCTTAATGGCTTTTGAACACTGTCTGGCAGTTGATAGTGACAAGTCCACAATGACTAATAAGTCCTTCTCATAAGGTTGTACTTTTCATTTTCAACGCTTTTATCGCGGTATTCAAACCTTACATTTTCACTTCCTACAGGTAATACTTACATTAACACTAGAATCCCTGGAGTCTGTGAAATTTTTCTCCCGGACAACCTTAATTTTCCTCATAGCTTTTTATCATTGTGCCAATTTCCTCCCAATAAGCTTTTGTCTTGCAAATGTGTCATTTACCAGCACGCATTCACCCATCCTCAATTTAACCCATATGAAGGCATCACATAGCAAAATTTTCACAGCCTATGTCTGTGTTGATGTATCTGGCAATGTGTTAGGTAAGGGATATATTGTTATTTGAAATGCATACAGTAAATTTCATGTGTGTTTCTTGTCAACAATGGTCTGTTTAAATGTTGGGTGACATAACAGATGTGAGGAAACTAAAGTTTTTTTTTCATATGTCATAATAATAATGACATAATGTTGATGTGAAGTGTAGAATGGAGGATGGTTGAGTGCCAGTTACGTGGTGTTAATTGACACATTTGCAAAACAAATGCTTATTGGAAGGCATTTGGCACAGTGATAAGGAGATGTGAAGAAAATTAAGGTGGTCCGGGACAACGAAAATTTTACAGGATTCTAGTGGTAAATTTCATCTGCCATAAATCTGCCAAAGCCTGTATGCTGTCCAAGTCCCTATAACGGATAGCTTAGTATCACCTGCAAACTTAACTAGCTTATTATTTATATTCCTATCCAAATCATTTATAGATATTAAAAATAGCAGCATCCCTAGTACTGACTCCTGTGGGATACCATTCTTAACATCAACCAATTCTGATAGGGTTCCTTGCACCATAACCCTCTGCTTCCTCAGTCTCAACCATATCCTTTTGTTGCGTCCTTGTAGAATTCCAGCAGGTTAGTTAAACACAACCTCCCTCTTCTGAACCCAAGCTGGCAATTCAGTAAAACTGCTGTTCTTGCTATATGTTGTTCAACCTTTCTCTTAATAATTCTTCCCATTATAACTATGATGCCCGTTAAGCTTACTGGATTATAGTTGCTTGGATCTGCTTGGTCACTTTTTTATATAACAGTATATTTCCCATTTTCCAGTCTTTTGGAAGTCTCCAGTCTTCCCTGGTCAAGAGCCTATTAACTATCTCTCTCTTTCTGGGAACTGATTTTGAGGTGCCCCATTGGGCCTCTTCATACCTACCTACCACCTTGGAATCTTCAGAGACTCTGTCCAGCGCTGCAAGGACCATAAAATTGTTTGACACTTCCAATTGTGGGGTTGATGCCCCCAGAAAATGTGCACCCTTCACCTTGCACCTTTTGACCATGACCCACCTGTCTTTACCTGTCTGGCTTGGAATCTCCTCCTGTGCCACTTTAGGGGTGCACAGTATCTATCTAAGGGGCACCTGTGCCAGGTCTACAAATGTACTTCAACGCAGGCCAGCCAACTCTTTCTCCAGTTTAGTGACCCTGAACTTGAGGTGCTGGATCAGCTGGCATCTCCTGCAAATGTAGCTCTCAAAGAAGACTTGCTCCTCCAAACCGTTCTCCAGAAAGTCCAACATCTAACAGTACTTGTATTGCACTGGCCTCATTATTAACATTTGATTTACGATTACTGAAAACTGCCTTAACTTTTTTTTTTAATTAAATGATTCAACTTAAATGGTAAAACTAAAAAAAAACATTAGGCCAAAGAAATTAAAGAACTGTTACAGTTATTTTACACCCTTCTCTTTACAGCTTTGAAGTCAGCTGCTGCACCTTTATTTCCCCACTAATGAATCTTTTTTTCTGTTACACACTACGATATCAGTCATTTACTTACAGAGATGCAGTTGTCAGCTAATGCTGCATAATGCCCTGCCTTGCTGATGCTAGTTTGAATACAAATGACAACAACAAGAAAACTTTCCATACACAAAATGTATTTTTTAATTAACTCTCACATGACAAATACAAAAACTCTAAGCTGCTTCTCCTTTTGCAGTGATGACGTCAATATGTATCAGTCTCCAGTCCAGCACTAGCAAGGACTGTGTGTAGCATGTTCAGCAGTAAGCAGTACATTAACATTTATTTATTTGGCTGACACCTTTTTCCAAAGCACCTTACAACATTTGAGATCAATTGATTACATATCTTTTCTTTTTCAAATTGGAGAATAGGAAGGGGAAGAGACTTGCTCTGGGTCACACAGTGTCAGTGGCAGGATTTGAACACAAAACATCAGGGGGTGAAGCCCAAAGCCGTAACTACTGTGCCACACTGCCAGTATACAGAAATATACTTAGTTACATAGTAGTTCTGATGCATCCAATAACCAATGGGACTATAAATGCGTCCCATCAACAAGTAACACAGCTAATGTTTTTATACATTTTATACAAAATTCTAATTTGAAGATATTATAAAAATTGTGTAGCTGTAAAGTTACATCTGGAATTGTTCATAAGATGCAAATAAATTATTTATATACAGTTCTGTAAATGTTTTACATTGAGCATCAGAATTTCTAAGTCAGATTTTATAACCTTATTAATCTTAACTTTGCAGACTAAGCTTTTGTACATGGTGCAACTGATTAGAAAGTTGTTTTTTCTTTTCCAGTTTTAGTTTAGATTATTTTCCCTGTAACTAACTCTCTGGTGAAATGTATGTGTTGTTAGTTTCACAAATGTAGAGGCAGATATACATTAATTGATAGACCAACAAAGCAAACACAAAATTACTGCACAAAGCGGTAACAGTATTTAGCATTCTCACAGATCGGAATATTTTATTTAGCTTATATTCTTTGATACTGTGGAAGCTTCTCTCCCACTTTTTTACTGCATAAAAATAGTACATCAATAATAATAATATTAGGTGTCCGGTAATGTTATTGCATACATATACACATGCATTCTCAGAACTATTACTCCAATGTAGGCTGAAAGGATGACCTGGAGCATATCCAACAGCACTGGGCACAAGGCAGAAAACAGTCCTATACAGGTTACCTAACTCATTGCAAGAATCACTTTTGCAAATACCATTAAGTTTAACATGAAAGACTGGACTCAGACCGACATCAATTAAATTAACAACTGGTATGCTAACCTTTATAACACCATCTTAATCATCATCTAATCCAATTATTTCAATTATTAAAAATATCAGATGTCTGAATTACTGGCATAAATTTATTATAAAAATAAGTGCAAGCTGTTTTGCTTTGAATATAATCTTCAGTTGTTACACGATACAATGATTTGTTAATAGTATTTTTGCAGTACATTCCAAAGTTTATTAATTGGTAATAAAATGGATCATTTACCAAGTTAAAACTGTTATTCTACAGAATAATAATGATATAGTGAACCATGTGGTTTCTTTATATTTAGAAAAAAATGTATAAGCAATCCTTTTTCAGTGTATCATTTTTTATCTCAATGTCCAAGCTATTTTTGTTTTATAGCAGGCTATTAATAATTACAAACAATACAAAAAATACACTAAGTTTATATGGATAGTGTCTTTCACTTTAGAACAGTTTACAATCTTATCCCACTCTTTTGCAGAAGAATTTCTACTTACTCAAAATTTGGTATGAAGAATTATATCTAATGGTACATCTTATGAAATCTTTTTTTGAAAGTGTATTAGTGGACTTTGTCTATAGTGATTATCCTGTTTATGTACTGTGTGGACCAGTGCTTAGTATTTTTAATTTTTCAGTTGCTGTGTTAAATATAATAGATTTGAGTTAAGTTATTTTATTTTTCTATTTTAGGAAACATGACAATAGGAGACTTGGTAATGGTCAATGGACTGCTTTTTCAGTTGTCACTTCCATTAAATTTCCTGGGGACAGTATATAGAGAGACTAGACAGGCTCTCATTGACATGAATACTCTCTTTACTCTACTTAGTATTGATACCAAAATTAAGGTAGGTGTTTACCTTTTAAGTAGTAAAATAACACTATATCTTTTTAATTTTATTTGTTGCTCCACAGATTACAAAAAAGCAGTACACACTTCAAACCCTAAGGTTCTGGATGATGAGAGGAAAACAAAACATTAAAACATCTATGCTCTCTGAAATGTATTTTATTAAATTTAGCAATCAATTCACCATACTACAGTTAGATCTAATGCTTTTTTTAATTTTATTGATTTTATTGTAATCACACAACATTCCATACAAATAGATTGATTTTTACAAAAATAGGATTGAAAACAAATCAACCCTCACCCTTGAGAAATAGAACATTGCCAGCAGAGTAAAACTTAAAGCTAGTAAAAATAAGTAAATGAATGAATTAATAAGTGAATAAAGGTAAATGGAGAAGAAAAAGAAATGGGGAGAGAATCTGTTTCCACAGTGCTTTAAATGCTTATTCTGAAATATTATGATTAGATCCTACCAGGTTTTGAAAAAGTTCTGCACAGATCCTCTAAGTGAGAATTAGATTTTTTCCAATTTCATATAGTATATAACGTCAGTTACCCACTGACTTAAAAGAAGAGAGTTAGGATTTTTCCAGTTGAGCAAGATAAGTCTGTTTGCCAATAGTGTAGTAAAGACAATCACAGTTTGTTTGTCCTTCTCCACTTTAAGCCACTTTGCACATTTTAAAACTTGAGTGAATTCTCTGAATTGATACCTTCCACTCCTTTTCTGATATGTTGAGTAAGAGATCCTTTTCCCATTGTCCTCTTGGATCTTTGAAAGGGAGGGACTGTAAAATTGTTTTATATATTGCAGAAATATTGCAATATTTTTTCCAGCATAGTGGGAGGTGATGAAAATTGGGCAGGTTCTGTTTAACACTAGAATTACCAGAGCCTACGAAAAAACTCGTAATTCCGTCCCACCTTAAACTGCTTCTTAAATCCCTTCACACCTCTCCGCCAGCGTCCTTTGTTCTCTAAATGTGCTGATAAAGAGAAGCCTACATTTTGTCATCTACTACTAGAATATAAAAAAGTTTCTGTTTTAACAATGTGTTGACACAGATTACTGTAGAAACGGAACAGACATGAAATGCGTGTGTTCCAAACAATGATCTATTATTTCACTCTAAAACTCCACTTCACTCCCAGATACTCAATCAAGGCATGAGCTGAGAGAAGTTCGTGCACGTTCTAAATTGGTGGGGGATGGAATAGCCGGCTTCTCTTTATCAGCACATTTAGAAGACAAAGGGCTGGCGGAGAGGTGTGAAGGGATTTAAGAAGCAGTTTAAGGTGGGGCGGAATTACGAGTTTTTCAGTAGGCTCTGGTAATTCTAGTGTTAACAAAGTTTCTAATTTGAAGGTAGTGAAAGAAATGTGTTGCTGGAAAGTTAAATGCTCTGTTGCATTTAGATCAGGCACTGAGACGGAGTACAAAGCTGTGAAGTACGGACTAAGAAAAGCCATCACAGCAGCCAAGAGGCAGTACAGACAGAAGCTGAAGGGCTTCTATTCTACTGCTGACTCTGGAAGTATGTGGCAGGGCCTACAGCACATCACAGACTACAGGACCACCACCAGCACAATCAGCTTCACAGACAGTCTGCCGGATGATCTCAACACTTTCTACACCCTCGTTGAGACATCCAGCAACAGCACAGAGTGGAGGCACATGCACACCTGGACCACACAACCCCCCTCCCATCCCCCAACGGTCTCTTCAGGTCAGGTACACAAAGCACTAAGGAAGATCAACCCTCGTAAGGCAGCTGGACCAGACAACATACCTGGGTGGGCTCTCAAAGCCTGTGCCAACAAGCTGGCTGATGTTCTCTGCAACCTTTCCCCCAGTCAGCGCATTGTTCTGTCCTACTTTAAGACTATAATCATCATCCCCCTTGCTAAAAAAAGCCCACCCACCTGCCTGAATGATTATACGCTGGTAGCACTTACTCCAATCATCATGAAGTGTTTAGAGAGAGTGCATTCAGAGCAGCATACCAGACACTCTGGACCCCCTGCAGTATGCCTACCGGCCCATCAGGTCCACCTCAAATGCCATCGTGACCGCACTGTATTATATTATTCCCTCTCCCATCTGGAGAACAAAGACTCCTACATCAGGATGCTCTTTGTTGACTACAGCCCCGCCTTTTTATCCCCCATAAACTCACCCTTAAACTGTCTGCACTTGGCCTGCACCCCACCCTCTGTGACTGGCTCCTAGACTTTCTGACTGGCAGGCCCCAGTCTGTCAGGATTGGTAATAGGATTTCAGCCACCATTATCACAAACACAGGCACCTCACAGGGATGCAACATCAGCCCCTTCCTCTACACCCTGTTCACCCATGACTGTGTCGCCTTCCACAAAGACAACATCATCCTAAAGTTTGCAGATGACACCACAGTGATTGGACGCATCACTCGTGGGGATGTGGCAGCCTACAGGAGGGAGGTGGACAGTCTGGCATCATAGTGTGAGGACAACAACCTCCCCCTCAACACAGACAAGAGGAAGGAGATGATAGTGGGCATTCCTATTTCTAAACTTGAGAAACTGGTCTCCTCGGTCCCCAGACGTCTGTTGAGTGTTGTAAGAAGAAAGGGAGATGCCACACACTGGTGAAAATGGCCTTGTCCCAACTTTTTTGGGATTTGTTGACACCGTGAAATTTTGAATCAACATATTTTTCCTTTAAAATGATATATTTACTCGGATTAAACGTTTGATCTGTCATCTACGTTCTATTACAAATAAAATATTGACATTTGCCATCTCCACATCATTGCATTCAGTTTTTATTCACAATTTGTTTAGTGTCCCAACTTTTTTGGAATCCGGTTTGTATGTTTGTCTTTATATGTTGGTTTTGTCATTTGGTGTGGACAGCAAAGAAAGAATTTCTTTTTTTTATTATTTTTTATTAATTTTATTGCAACCCATACAAAGCAATCAAGTTTTTACACAAAAAAAAATTGAGTTAAGAACAGATCGATCCCCACCCCTGAGAGAGTGAGCAAGCCAAATGGCGTAAAATTTAAGGCTTGTAAACATACCTAAATTAATAAATTCTCTGTGCTTCATGACCTTATTTAAAATGTTACTGATTAGATCCTGCCATGTTTTGAAAAATGTCTGTATGGATCCTCTAACTAAGTATTTGATTTTTTCCAATTTCAAATAGTATAACACATCGGTTTCCGACTGACTTAAAAGAGGAGAGTTTGGGTTCTTCCACTTTATCAGAATCAGTCTGCGTGCCAAAAGTGTAGTGAATGCAATCACAATTTGTTTGTCTTTCTCCACTTTAAGCCCCTCTGGAAGAATCCCAAACACAGCTGTTAATGGGTTAGGAGGGATTGTGAGTCCAAGGCTGTCTAAAAGGTAATTAAAAATTTTGGTCCAGAATGATGTTAATTTGGTGCAGGACCAAAACATGTGACCCAGTGAGGCTGGGACTTGGTTGCAACGTTCGCAGGTTGGATCATGCCCTGGAAACATTTTGGAGAGTTTTAGTCGAAACAGATGTGCTCAATATATAATTTTGAGTTGTATAATTGTATGCTTTGCGCATATGGAGCTCGAGTGAAATCTCTGCACTGCTACTTTCCACTCCTTTTCTGATATATTAATTGAGAAATCTTTTTCCCAGTGTCCTCTTGGATGTTTGAAAGGGAGGGATTGAAACATGATTTTATATATTGAAGAGATGGGTCTAAGTCCTTGAGATTGAGCAATATATTTTCCAGCATGGATGAGGGTGCAAGATGAGGAAAATCTGGAAGGTTCTGTTTAACAAAGTTCCTGATTTGAAGATAGTGAAAGAAATGTGTAGCTGGAATGTTAAATTTGGAATGTAATTGTTCATAGGATGCAAAGACATTGTCTATATAAAGATCTCTAAACAAGTTAATTCCAAATTTTTTCCAGATATTAAAAACTGCATATGTTTGTGAAGGTTGAAAGAGGTGGTTCTCTTGCAGAGGTGCCACAGATAGAAGCTTCTCCATCTTAAAATGCTTTCTACATTGGTTCCAGATTCTAAGTGAGTGGAGCACAATTGGGTTATTTGTATATTGCCGATAACGTGTATTTATTGGAGCACAGAGCAAGGAATACAAAGAAGTACTGCAAGATTTTACTTCTATTGCGGTCCATGCCTGTGTATGTTCTTCTATTTGTGTCCAGGTTCTTATCGCCTGAACAGTGGGTACGGAAAGTATTCAGACCCCCTTCAATTTTTCACTCTTTGTTATATTGCAGCCATTTGCTAAATACATTTAAATTAATTTTTTTCCTCATTAATGTACACACAGCACCCCATATTGACATACAAAAAAATTTTTGAAATTGTTGCAGATTTATTAAAAAAGAAAAACTGAAATATCACATGGTCCTAAGTATTCAGACCCTTTGCTGTGACACTCATATATTTAACTCAGGTGCTTTCCATTTCTTCTGATCATCCTTGAGATCACCTTCATATGAGTCCAGCTGTGTTTGATTATACTGATTGGACTTGATTAGGAAAGCCACACACCTGTCTATATAAGACCTTACAGCTCGCAATGCATGTCAGAGCAAATGAGAATCATGAGGTCAAAGGAACTGCCTGAAGAGCTCAGAGACAGAATTGTGGCATGGCACAGATCTGGCCAAGGTTACAAAAAAAGGTTCCCAAGAGCACAGTGGCCTCCATAATCCTTACATGGAAGACATTTGGGACGACCAGAACCCTTCCTAGAGCTGGCCATCCGGCCAAGCTGAGCTACCCGGGGAGAAGAGCCTTGGTGAGAGAGGTAAAGAAGAACCCAGAGATCACTTTGGCTGAGCTCCAGAGATGCAGTCAGGAGATGGGAGAAAGTTGTAGAAAGTCAACCATCACTGCAGCCCTCCACCAGTCAGGGCTTTATGGCAGAGTGGCCTGTCGGAAGCCTCTCCTCAGTGCAAGACACACGACAGCCTGCATGGAGTTTGCTAAAAGACACCTGATGGACTCTGAGATGGTGAGAAATAAGATTCTCTGGTCTGATGAGACCAAGATAGAACTTTTTGGCCTTAATTCTAAGCGGTATGTGTGGAGACAACCAGGCACTGCTCATCACTTGTCCAATACAGTCCCCACAGTGAAGCATGGCGGTGGCAGCATCATGCTGTGGGTGTGTTTTTCAGCTGCAGGGACAGGACGACTGGTTGCAATCAAGGGAAAGATGAATGCGGCCAAGTACAGGGATATCCTGGACAAAAACCTTCTCCAGAGTGTTAAGGACCTCAGAATGGGCGAAGGTTTACCTTCCAACAAGACAATGACCCTAAGCACACAGCTAAAATAACGAAGGAGTGGCTTCACAACAACTCTGTGACTGTTCTTGAATGGCCCAGCCAGAGCCCTGACTTAAACCCAATTGAGCATCCCTGGAGAGACCTAAAAATGGCTGTCCACCAACGTTTACCATCCAACCTGACAGAACTGGAGAGGATCTGCAAGGAGGAATGGCAGAGGATCCCCAAATCCAGGTGTGAAAAACTTGTTGCATCTTTCCCAAGAAGACTCATGGCTGTATTAGCTCAAAAGGGTGCTTCTACTAAATACTGAGCAAAGGGTCTGAATACTTAGGACCATGTGATATTTCAGTTTTTCTTTTTTAATAAATCTGCAACAATTTCAAAAATTCTTTTTTTTTGTCTGTCAATATGGGGTGCTGTGTGTACATTAATGAGAAAAAAAAAATATTTTAAATGATTTTAGCAAATGGCTGCAATATAACAAAGAGTGAAAAATTGAAGGGGGTCTGAATACTTTCCGTACACACTGTATATTTGCTGCCCAGTAATAAAACAGGAAGTTAGGTAGAGCCATGCCGCCTTTTGTCTTTGTAGGGTCGCTCTTTTGATGCGTGGATGTTTTGAATTCCAAATAAATGAGGTTATTGTTGAATCTAATTGCCTAAAAAATGATTTATTAATGTATATTGGAATGTTTTGAAATAAAAAGAGGAGCTTAGGAAGAATATTCATCTTAACAGTGTTAATTCTCTCAGCTAGTGTTAGATTAAGGGTTGACCATCTATGCAGGTCTTGGTGAAATTTTGTTGATATAGAGCTTTATGTTTACTTGTGATGTTTACCCCTAGGTATTTAGAGTGTTCTGCAATTGCAAAAGGTAGGGTATCTAATCTAATATTATATGCTTGAGAATTCACTGGAAAGAGTACACTTTTATTCAGATTAATTCTGAGACCAGAGATCTTTTGAAATTCTGTGAGTGCTGTTAAGACTGCAGGCACAGAATTTTCTGGGTCTGATATATACAATACCATATCATCTGCGTATAATGATATTTTCTGTTTCAGTCCTTCTCTGCTAATCCCCTTTATCTGATCAGTATTTCGACAATGTATTGCCAGTGGTTCAATGGCAATCGCAAACAGCAGCGGTGATAAGGGGCATCCTTGTCTAGTGCCACGTTCTACTGTAGTTTAAAGTAGTCTGAGCAAATGTTGTTGATGCAAACTGAAGCTTCTGGGTTAGTATACAGTAATTTACTCCATGCACAAATGTTCGGGCCAAACCCAAACTTCTCCAATGTAGTAAAAGGTATTTCCATTCAATCGTGTCAATGCTTTTTCTGCATCCAATGATAATATTTCTGGGGTGTTTGATTTAGTTGGTGAGAATATTACATTAAACAGGCGTCGAAGATTTGAAGATGTGTCGGCCCCTAATAAATCCAGTTTGGTCTTGTAAGAAAGAATTTCATTGTACAGGGAAATGTGTTTCCTTACTGTGCACATGACAATAAACTTTGAACTTGAAACTTGAACTTGAACCAAGCCTGTATATGTTCCATCTATTTGTGTCCATGTCCAGGTTTTTATAGTTTGTATGTTTGCTGTCCAGTAATAAAACTGAAAGTTAGGTAGAGCCATGCCACCTTCTGCCTTAGGTCTTTGTAGGGTCGCTCTTTGGATACGTGGATGTTTTGAATTCCAAATAAATGAGGTTATGGTTGAATGTAATTTCTTAAAAAATGATTTATTGATGTATATTGGAATGTTTTGAAATAAAAGAGACGCCTAGGAAGGATATTCATCTTAACAATGTTAATTCTTCCAGCTAAATTGAGATGAAGAGGTGACCATCTATGCAAGTCTTGCTTAATTTTTTCCATACAGGCGTAAATGTTTTTGATAAAGAGCTTTATGTTTACTTGTGATGTTTACCCCTAGATATTTAAACTGATCTGCAATGATAAAAGGGAAGGTGTCCAATCTAATATTGTGTGCTTGAGAATTCACTGGAAAGAGCACACTTTTATTCAAATTAATTATGAGACCAGAAATTTTTTGAAATTCTGTTTTTCTGGATCTGATGCATACAGTACCATATCATCTGCTTATAGAGAAATTTTCTGTTCCAGTCCTTCTCTGATAATCCTCTTTATCTCAATAGCATTTCGACACTGAACTGCCAGTGGTTCAATGGCAATTGCAAAAAGTAATGGTGACAAGGGGCAGTTTTTAGTTTAAAGTTGGGGCAGACTGGTGGCTCTGAGGCTAAGGATCGGTGCTGGTATCCAGAAGGTTGCCGGTTGGAATCCCCGTCACTGCCAAAAGAGATCCTACTCTGCTGGGCCCTTGAGCAAGACCCTTAATTTGTAATTGCTCCAGGGGTGCTGTACAGTGGCTGACCCTGCGCTCTAACCCCAAGGGGTATGCGAAAACTAACAAATTCCTAATACAAGAAATTGTATAAGGCGATATAAAGAACAAAAAAAAAATCTGAATTGATGTTGTTAATACAAACTGAAGTTTCTGGATTGGTTTGCACATGCACAAATATTCAGGCCAAACCCAAATTTCTCCAGTGTAGTGAACAAGTAGTTCAATTCAATCATATCAAATGCTTTTTCTGAATTCAACGATAATATCATCTCTGGGGTGTTTGACTTTGCGGGTGAATATATTACATTAAACAGGCGTCGGAGATTGGAAGCTAAGTGTCGGCCTTTAATAAATGCAGTTTGATCTTGTGATATTACCGAAGCTAGCTAGGACTTTGGAGAGTATCTTAACATCATTATTCAAAAGTGAAATTGGTCTGTATGATGCACATCGTAATAAGTCATTATTTTGTTTAGGAAAGACGGTGATTAATGGTTGGCGAAAAGTTTGAGGTAGAATATTATTGTCTCTAGCTTCTGTGAATGTTGCTAATAAAAGGGGAGCTAGCTGAGTGGAGAATTCCTTATAAAATTTGACAGGGTAGCCATCAGGGCCTTCTGCTTTCCCACTCTAAAGTGACTTTATAGCATCTAGTAATTCTGATAGTGCCAACGGTTTATCCAATTCCTCTGCACTAAGAGTATCTATTTGTGGTACGCATATCTGTAATGCATCCAGAAATCCATTAGATTGTGTCTTCTCTTCTTTAAAGTCAGTAGAATATAAGGATTTATAGTAGTCTCTGAATATGTGCATTATATTTTTATGGTCAATGATTTTTTTCTCCGTTTGTGTTGGTGATTGCTGGGATTGCATTGCAAACTTCTTGCTTGTGGATTTGTTGAGCTACGAGGTTATTAGCTTTCTTTCCATGTTCTTAGTAATGATGTCTTGATTTACAAATGAGTTCTGTTTCTTTAGTTGTCAAGAGGTTGAGTTCTAAATGCAGAGCCTGCCTTTTCCTATGAAGAGCCTCGCTTGGACACCTGGCATGTTCTTGATCTATTCCAGTAATTTCAATGGATAGCTCTGATACTTTCTTGGGTTCAATTTATTTCTGTGCGAAAGATATGAGATAATCTGTCAGCAAAGCAGCGGGTCCAGATGGTGTATCGCCACAACTGTTGAAGGCATGTGCGTTGGAACTGGGGAGTCCTCTACATCGCATCTTCAACCTGAGCCTGGAACAGGGGAGAGTCCCAAGGCTTTGGAAAACATCTTGTATCACTCCTGTCCCAAAGGTATCATGTCCTAGTGAGCTGAATGACTTCCGGCCTGTTGCTCTGACGTCACATCTGATGAAGACCATGGAGCGGCTGCTGCTTCACCACCTGAGGCCACAGGTCCGCCACGCCCTCCACCCATTGCAGTTTGCATACCAGGAGAAGGTGGGAGCGGAGGATGCCATCATCTATATGCTACACCAGGTCGGAGAGATCGTTTCGGCCTTTGTACTCTGCAGGTGAAGCAAGACCCTTTACAGCTGATGCTTCCGGCTCGCGAAGACTAGATGATAACGTGGACGGCAAGGCCATTTCCAGTTTCAAGTGATCTTCTGGAATTGGCAAGCGCACACAGTATTTAAAAAATTAACTAGACAATTGTCTCTCATCACAGGTCCCAAATTAAACTGGACTAAGTAAATATATTGACATTTTCAAATTTCGACTTTTATGATAGAGGAAAATAGATACATATAGAAGATTAGGCCGGAAGTACTTTATTTTTTTATGAACAGATGCAAGTCACTGGTACTCATTTGATTTGTTTACATTTGTGATCTTGTAGTGTTGACAGTTGCATATGTCAGTGGTTTATGTAGGTGTTTTAATATTATTTAAAATTTTCAGGTTTACTTGTATTTTTTACAATCTGGATAGAAATGCTGTTTATGTTATGTTGTTTTTTCCATTTATGTCTAATTACAGCATTTGACACATTAGTTTATATTGTATTTCAATATAAAATATGGTGAATTATTTTAAAGTAAAATTATCTTCTTGGGTCTCCATAATCTAACTAAACATGCACGCTTAATTGCAGATTATTTCATGTTAAATTAGGTAGCTGTATTAACAAAATAAGTTTTTTGATAGTGTTTGTTTTAGTTTATAATGCTATGTATGTAACGTTCAAGCCAAAAAATGAAAATACCACTCATTTTTAACTATGGAGGCAATTTGTCTAAAACGATCACAGGGCACTTAAGAAAATGATCGCGCAATTATTTAGATGTGTTTCTTTTTTGCTTATAATATTAAAAATCATGTCGTTTTTTATTTAATGAACTAATAAAATCTTTATTTTGAAATGGTGTATTATTAACTTGTTAACTTGTCTTTATTAGGAAAAAGAACATGCACGCCCACTGTTGGTAACACCTCAAGATGCAACAATTCGTTTTGAAGATGTGCAGTTTCAGTATTTGGAAGGACAGAAGATCTTAAATGGGATATCTTTTGATGTACCTGCTGGAAAGAAAATAGCCATTGTAGGTGGCAGCGGTTCTGGGTATGTTTTCTTTTTGATAGATGGATAGATAGATACTTTATTAATCCCAAGGGGAAATTCACAAAATAAAATAAAAAATTCCACTGTACAATGGGTGACCCGCTGCTCTGACCTCAGAAGATCATACGAGAAGACTATTTCTCCTTTGGGATTAATACAATGTACCAAATACCAAAAATATGTAGTGGTTATTTTGTCCCAGCTGCACCTTGAGTGGTCCATCAGACATTTTTCAGTGCTCAAACTGTGCCCAGATTGCCAACTTTTCATTTTTTATATTTCGGATTCACTGGGTTTTGATTTTTACTTGCCTTGGTGATGTAACATCTTGTGTAGTATTTGTCAAAAGTTAATGTTAGTCTGAAACAATTTTCATTTTCCCTTTTTGTTTTAGGCTTTTCCAATTTTATATTATTCTGTTAATTATAATGTATTTACATAGTAATATTTTACTTTGCAAACTATCATATGTTAGAAGGCATTATGAACAATAAGTAGAAATTATTGCATTAATAGCCGTCAAAATAAACAAAAGATATGTTTTGCCACTGCCATAACAATGAAACAGGTTCCTTTTACTGGAGAAAACTCCATGAAACCTACTTTCCCAAATTAATAATATTTGCAAAGAATTATATTTGAAACAAGTGCTCATTTTGACTTACATATATCAAATTAATTCTTAGAACATTAGAGAAATTTAGACAAGAACAAGCCATTCATTTAAAGAAAGCTCGCTAGACCTGTCTACTTAATTCTTCCAAAATTACATTAAATCTATTTTGAAGGTCCCTAAAGTCTAACCCACTACTTGGTAGCATATTCCACATGTCTATGGTTCTCTGTGTGAAGAAAGACTACCTAATGTTTGTACATAATTTATCCGTCATGTACTTGTTAAACTCATTATAGTTCTTGATTCACTATACTAATTCCTTTCATAATTTTAAACACTGCTCATATCCTTTTGATTAAACTGAAAAGACTTACCTCTTTTAAACTTTCTTCATAACTCATCCCCTGCAGTCTTGGATTCTGC
>NW_024380547.1:0-3735 GCF_016835505.1 Polypterus senegalus | reverse complement strand
AAGGGCAACCATTAAGAAGGATATCAGGGAGGCTAAAAGACAGTTGGAGAGGAATATAGCAGATAAGGCGAAAGAAGACCCCAAGAGATTCTTTCAGTATTTTAGTAGTAAAAGAACAGTTAAGGAGGAGGTCAAGTGCATCAGGAATAGTAGAGGGGAATTAAAAGATACAGACAGTGAAATAGCAGATGCCCTAAACTTACATTTTTCTGAGGTGTTTACAAATGAGCAAGTGGATGACCTCCCAGAGGTAAACGCAACTACTAAGGAGGTACTGAGGGATTTGGAAATTGTAGAGGGTGAAGTGCTGCTCAGATTAAATACGATGAAATCAAACAAATCACCAGGCCCAGATAATATTTATCCTCGTGTTCTTAAGGAGGCTAATGAGTACATATATAAACCCTTGACACATATTTTTAGGAAGTCACTGAGCACTGGAGAGATTCCGAAGGACTGGAAAATGGCAAATATCATCCCATTATTTAAAAAGGGTGACAGGGCAGATCTAAGCAACTATAGGCCAGTAAGCTTAACATGCATCACAGGAAAATTAATGGAAGGAATTATTAAGGATAAGATTGAGCAACACATGGCAAGGACAGGAGTTATTCTGAACAGTCAGTATGGGTTCAGAAGAGGGAGGTCGTGTTTTACTAACATGTTGGAATTCTATGAGGTTGCAACAAAAGCATACGATCAAAGTGGAGCTTATGATATTATTTATCTGGACTTTCAGAAAGCATTTGATAAGGTGCCACATGAGAGGTTGGGCATCAAGTTAAAAGAAGTGGGAGTTCAGGGTGATGTTTTTAGATGGGTTCAGAATTAGCTCAGACACAGGAAGCAGAGGGTGATGGTGCGAGGAACCTCATCAGAACTGGCCGATGTTAAGAGTGGTGTTCCACAGGGGTCAGTGCTAGGGCCGCTGCTATTTTTAATATATATAAATGATTTAGATAGGAATATAAGTAATAAGCTGATTAAGTTTGCAGATGATACCAAGATGGGTGGATTAGCTGATAATTTGGAATCCATTATATCATTACAGAAGGACTTGGATAGCATACAGGCTTGGGCAGATTTGTGGCAGATGAAATTTAATATCAGTAAATGTAAAGTATTACACATAGGAAGTAAAAATATTAGGTTTGAATACACAATTGGCGGTCAGAAAATCGAGAGTACACCTTATGAGAAGGATTTAGGAGTCATAGTGGACTCTAAGCTATCAACTTCCCAACAGTGTTCAGAAGCCATTAAGAAGGCTAACGGAATGTTAGGTTATATAGCACGATGTGTGGAGTACAAGTCCAAGGAGGTTATGCTCAACCTTTATAATGCACTGGTGAGGTCTCATCTTGAGTACTGTGTGCAGTTTTGGTCTCCAGGCTACAAAAAGGACATAGCATGGCTAGAAAAGGTCCAGAGAAGAGCGACTAGGCTGATTCCAGGACTACAGGGGTTGAATTATGAGGAAAGATTAGAAGAGTTGAGCCTATACAGTTTAGGCAAAAGAAGATTAAGAGGTGACATGATTGAAGTGTTTAAAATTATGAAGGGAATTAGTACAGTGGATCAAGACTGTTATTTTAAAATGAGTTCATCAAGAACATGGGGACACAGTTGGAAATTTGTTAAGGGTAAATTTCGCACAAACATTAGGAAGTTTTTCTTTACACAAAGAATGATAGACACTTGGAATAAGCTACCAAGTAGTGTGGTAGACAGTAAGACTTGATGTTTTCTTGGAGGAAACAAGTGGATAGGAATGGCGAGCTTTGTTGGGCTAAATGGCCTGTTCTCGTCTAGTGTTCTAATGTTCTAACATTTCCAGTTTGATTGATGTCTATTTACTATTTTTTTTTGCACTTTAATATTTGTTTCATTTTTCTTTGTTTATACTATCATTTTTGTTTTTGCTTTCATGTTTTGTTTGAATTTACATTTTTATTTGGGTTTTTTTAGTTTTTGTTTGAGTTTTCATTACTGTTACCATTTTTTATATATTTGTTGCTCTTCAGGACCACCACAGAGCATATCTTAATCCAAGTCAGTAATGAGGAGCCCAGATCCCATTGTTCACGTCATGTTGCCTTTATGTATTCCCCTGACTACTTTCTTAATTAGCTCTACAAAGCTTATTTGTGAAAGTAATTTAAATGATGTCATTGTAAGTACCACAAGTTGCTATAAGATTACTTAATTTGTATGAAGCAGATAATAACATATAATAAGTACTTGCAGTTTGAAAGAAAATTAAATTGCCTGTGGAAGTAGAGTATGCTCCTTTTTAAACCAGCATTAAGCTATGCCTTCAAAATTAAATTTAAGAATAAGACTGGGGTGGTGGTGGGGCTCACCTCTGCTTCCAGTATTGAACAGACATTATTGAATTAATTACCTATTTCAAAGTAAATATGTCATACTTACTGAGATTAAGTCTGTTAAATATGTTCTCAAAATCTATAACATATAGAATATATCTTATATATTGAACTCTGTATGTCCCTGCTTTAAAAACTGACCGCAAAGAACAAAAAAGCAATTGGGAAATGAGTCTACTTGTGCCCTGTTGGTGGCAAGACAAGAGATTAGCTAGCATAAAGATATTTTATCTCAGAATAAAGATAGTAAATACAAAAGTGTCTTATGTATTGTTTACAAAAAATTTCCCCAACGTACTTCTGAAAGGTCCCTTAGTTCAACTTCAGGGGTATTATCTTTCTAACTTCAGATATCCCATTTTCTAATACTGAAATAAATATCAATTAAGAATTTGAAATGCATACTTAATAATACCTGGGGTATTTCATTTTTGCTCTTTTTTTAATTAAATAGTCTGTAGATTGTCACCATCGAGAAATGAATGAGTAGAATTGAAAATAAAGAAAAGATTTACACAACTTTACTCAACAAGAAAGTGTTGAGTCAGAAATGCATGAGGTGGAAGTTAAGACTTCTCCTACGTTAAGCCTGAATACAATTCATAACACAAATTTGTGTTCAAATAACCAACTGAAAAGGACAAGAAGGCTTTGATTTCAGTTTAAACAAAAGAAGATTAACAGGAGACATGACTGATGTAATCAAAAGTATGAAGGGAATTGGTGCAGTGGGTCAAGACTGTTACTTTAAAATGAGTTCATTGAGAACATAGGGACACAGTTGGAAATTTGTTATGGGTAAATTTCGCACAAACTTTAGGGGTTTTTCTTTAAACAGAGAACCATAAACACCAAGTAATGTGGTAGACAGTAGGACTTTAGGGACTTTCAAAACTTGTTTTTTTTAGAAGAATTAAGTGGATAGGACTGGTGAGCTTTATTGGGCAAAGTGTTCTGTTCTCATCTAGATTGCTCTAATGTTTTACAAATAATTCACAATATTGTTCCTGAACATGCATTACATGTCCATACTGTTACCCATTTATTTATTTTCATATCGAACTTTGGCAGTACATAGTCAGAGACATGCCACTTGTGTGCATCTGTAATTTCATTCTTAAAATGTGAAGGGTCAGACTGTGTTCCTCAACAAGTACTAGATTTAGTAGTTCTTTCTCTCTATTACTGTAAGATATCCTCCTACTGTCATATTTTTTCAGTTCTCGATCAGGATTCTATATTTCAGCGCCACCTTTCTCATAAACTTTGTTTAATGTTCAGCATAATTCTCTGCTTTCTGTTGTACGTAAATGATATCTTAACATTGTCAGTTATCATCCCATTCATG
>NW_024380546.1:0-26671 GCF_016835505.1 Polypterus senegalus | reverse complement strand
CTGGTAGGCCATCCCCCTCTTCATCCACAGCCATGCCTTTAATGTGTGCAGAATGTGGTTTTGCATTGTTTTCTTGAAAAATGAATGGATGTCCCTGGAAAAGATGTTGTCTTGAAGGCAACATAAGTTGCTTTAAAATCTTAATGTACTTTTCTGCATTAATGCTGCCATCACATAAGTATAAATTACCTTTGCCGAGGGAACTGACACAATCCCGTACCATGACAGACCTTGGCTTTTGGACTTGTTGCTGATAATAGTCTGGTGGTACTTTCATCTTTAGTCCAGAGCACGCAGCATCCATTTCTTTTAAAAAGATCTGAATACTGATTTGTCTGAACACAATACACACTTCCACGGTATGATGGTCTAAACTCAGAGAAGTGATGCTGCTTCTGGACACAGTCGATATAATGGCATTTTTTTAGCACAGTAAAGTTTAAGTGGCATTTGTGAATGTAACTCTGTATTGTAGTGCTTGGCAAAGGGTTGCCAAATTAACCCCTTGCCCATGCGGCTATATCAGCTCTGAGGGATTGGGAGATCAGAGGTGTTCAGCTTAGGTTTACGCCTTTGCTCTTTACGCACTGAAATTCCTTCAGATTCCTTAAATTATTTAATGATAGTATGCATTGTAGAGACAGAAATATGCAAATCCCTTCCAATCTTTCTTTGAGGATCATTGTTTTTAAACATTTCAATCATTTTCTGATGCATTAGTTGACAAACTGGAGATCCTTGGCCCATCTTTGCTCCTTAAACACTCATCCTTTGTTTATACTGTTTTTGTACCAAATCATGGTTACAATCACCTGTTTACATCACCTGTTTGAAGACACATCATTTTTTAATTATTTTACCTCACTACTGTCCCTAATTTCCCATCCCAACTTTTTATAGAATGCGTTGGAGCCATGAAATGCAGGAATGGATGTATATTACCAAATGAAATTAAGTCGACCAGACAAAACATTAAATATTTTGGGTTCATACTGCCTGAAACTGTTTCTGACTTGGGGTTGTAATTGCTATGGTGTAAAAGGACTACATACAATCTCAATGGTGCTTGTTCTGCCTTATAACTGGTGAGTTTGTCTGACCTTTTTTTCGTGCAAAAGAATTTCATGTACCTGAAAAAGGATCACCATCTGAAAATGACAAGTATGTCAACCAGGCTCAGCATGTGACATTTTCCTGAAGGTGAGATTTCCTGTGTTAAATATATTCATTTCCAGGTTGCACATGTTGAAAGGACCACATGATTCATTTAGAAGCAAAATAATTCACATTTACTTAATCCTACTCCACAATCTGAAACACAGCTAATTATCAGCCAAATATCAGAAAAACCTCACTGCATCTCCAGGTCATATTCCGAAGTACAAGAACATTTTTTTTCCCTGGTTACTACTTGGAATTATACTTAAATGGCTTTCCCAAAATTCACAATGAAGTAGCACTTATGTCATAAAGGCCTGAAGAGGAAAGTGGAGGCATTGTTGGAAGGCCAGGACTTTGGGGTTTGTGGTGCACCTTGTGACTTATTCTTGTAAATAAACGTGTTTGTGCGTGAAATGAACGTGTCCACCTGTCTGTGTCTGGGCCAGCCTCCACAATGGCATCCCAGATGGGACTTTCCGCCAGGTTCAAGGCAGAGGGCCCCGTCACAAAATAATTTTGTGGACGGCCGGTGCAGCAGGTGCGCCACACACGCGCCGCGGGTGTGGCGTGCCCACAACCCCGGGACAAGGAAGAGTCGCCCAGCAGACCGCTGCCGGACCGCGGAGGACTGGTGCTCACCTGGTGTGGGAGAAGGACAATGGCCAGGGCTAGAGAGCAGCAGGCTCGGGGGAGCGTGCCGCCGCTGGAGGCGCCCGCGATGGCGCAAGCCCAGTGGAGCCATGCCGGGACGTTTCCTGCGTGCAGACGGGATCCGGCAGGTAAGTTCCCTGCTTATCGGGCAACCGGCCCTGTGGGGCCATGTTCTCTATTTACAGAGCAGGGGCTGCCAGGATCGGCCAGTGGTGGGGGCATGTCGGTTTGCGGGCTCCAGCGGCGTGGCAGCAGCTACAACAGGTATGGAAAGGGAGCCGCTGCCACTCGTGAAAGCCCTAAAAGGCCACCGCACCAGGAAGAGGAGAGCAAAGATGACTGAAGTCCCACCCGCTGACAGGCACGGAATTGGCCAGTGTGTCTTGTGTGCCCGCCAATGACTGTATAGAGGCGGGACCAAGGAATGTCCGAATCGTGCCCAGGAGAGACCCGATTGGGCCGGAGGAAGAGGCCCACAGGAAGTCGCTGGTGTGTGTTGCTGACAGACAGGTGAGCTCACCGTCGGCTAACTTCCTGTCTTTGGCAGGAGAGAAGCATGCTGGGAGAGAGAAGTGCTGGCTAGGAAGATCACGGATTCTCGGCAGCGCTTGAAGCAGATGGCAGCTCTTTAGCAACATTCTAAACAATTAAGACACATTTACGCCAAATTTATTTACTGACAACGCAATTAATCCGGTAAGTATAACTCACTCAACCTGGAGGTAAGTGAAGAAAATTTGGAAAGTTTACAAAATTATATAGATCAAGTTTTTGAGTCTGTTGTCATGGGGCCTAAGAAAGCAGCAGCTACACGGAAACACCTGCTACCAAGAGAAGCCGTCCTCAAGATTCCCCCGAGGCGACCTCATCTCCCCGCAAGGATATATTAGAATTATTAGATTCTATAGATAAAAGGCTTTTGGGATTTGAGGGACGACTCCACCTGCTCGAAATTCTACACCAGGAGTTCCAGAACCTCCGACAATCTCTGGAATTCAGCCAGGATCAGGTGGAGGCTTGCTGCTGAAAACGCTCTCTGGGGAGACTGTGTCTTCCCTGACAGAGGGATTGACACGGATCTACCAGGACAACAAGACCCTGAAGGAGACGGTTTTGGATCTTCAGGCCCGCAGCATGAGAGACAATCTGGTGTTCAGAGCCTGCCGGAGCAGACGGAAGGACAACCGGAGGATTGCGAACAAACAATCAAGTATTTTCTCCAGACCCACATGAAGATACCCAAGAAACGGTAAAAACATCACCTTTCACCGGTACATCGCCTTGGAGCCAAGAGAGCAGACAGCAGAAGACCTCGTCCCATCGTGGCTAAATTTGAGCATTTTAAACAGAAGGATTTTGTTAAGAGCCACGGAAAGAGCTCAAAGGGAAAAATTTTAGCGTGAATGATCAATTTCCTAAAGAAATTTTGGATCGCCGCAGAGTTCTGTTCCCAATACGTAAAAATTCATCCAAGAAGGGAAGCAGCTGTCATTTCTGTGGACAAGCTCTACGCAACAACAGGCTGTACAAGGAGCTGAGGAGTGACAGACTGGCTTTATTAGCCCAACATCAGGTCACAAGTTTATTATTCTTATCGGGATTCACTGGGTATGAGCATGTCAGGATAAAAAAAAAAGCTGCTATATCCGTGTTTAGATGATGGGATCACCTGTTCTCTCACCACCCCACACCTCTAACACCTTTTCTTTTTACTTTTTTTTTTCTTTTCTTAACCTTTATCACTCTTTCCTTTCCTTCTTTTACCTGCTTCTGGAACTTTACATCCGCATGACACAATCACACAACTTTCCTACACTGCGTCAGCACACACACGCTACGCATACAAACACTAGATTATAATTATTACATTTTATCATACAACCACAAACACTTTTGGTTCTGTCTGATTATTATTATTATTATTATTGTCTGATTATTATCAGCTTTAGTATTATTATCAGAATTATTATTATTATTATCAGCATGTAGTATTATTATCAGCATTATTATCATCAGCATTATTATTATTATTATTATTTTCAGCATTAATAATATTATTATTATCATAGCATTAATAATATTATTTTATGTACTTAGCATTATTATATATATATTTTTATTTACTTATTTATTGCTTTATTTTTTTATTTATATTTTTTTCTCTTCAGATTAAATTATACATTTATTTACTTAACTAACTCATGAAGGCACCATACATTAGCTAATCACACACACAACTATGGGTACACTAAGGTTTGTCAGTTGGAATGTTCATGGAACTGGCTCTAGAGAGAAGAGATTAAAGATTTTTGATCAGCTTAAAAGACTGCAGGCAGATGTTGTCTTATTACAAGAGACTCATAGGTCTGCCACAGTTGCAGATGAACTTAAAACATCTGAGTTTCCCACACTGTTCTCTGCCGCCTATAACTCTAGACAAAGAGGTGTAGCTATTTTAATACACAAAAATACAAATTTCAAAGTATTGGACACAGTCTCAGATCCAGATGGTAGATTTATAATACTAAAACTATCTATACAAAATCAAAGCTTATGTATTGTTAGCATATACTGTCCAAACATAGATGACCCCGCATTCTTTCATAATTTTTTCTCTGTACTCTCCGAACACTTGGACTGTCCACTTATACTTTGGGAGATTTTAATTTTTGGATGGATCATTCTTCAGACAGGCTCAGTACAGCTGGGACTCAGCGCATTGGCATTCCACTAATATAGTCAAACAGTATATGAGTGATTATGGGCTTTGTGATGCATGGCGATCTTTTTATCCCAGCCGTAGAGAGTATACTTTTTTCTCACATGTTCATCACTCTCACTCACGTTTGGACTATTTTCTAGTCAGCAGCTCATTATTGGCTGACATTTCAGACACTGAGATACACCCTATAGTTGTCAGCGATCATGCTCCAGTTTCTTTAACTCTGTTAAATACAATCCCATCAGGTAAAAACTGGAGGTTTAATACGTCACTGCTTAAAGATGAAGGTTTTGTGGAATATTATAAAAAAGAGTGGGCTTTATATTTAGAACACAATGACATTCCTGGAACATCAGCATCTGTTCTCTGGGAGGCAGGGAAAGCAGTGATGAGAGGTAAAATAATTTCCTTCTCATCACATAAGAAAAAAATAGAAAACAAACGTATTCAGGAATTAGAAGAAATCATTAAGTCTCTAGAGGCATCCCCAGAAGAAGAATTACAAAACAAATTGCGTAAAAGTAAACTAGAACTTAAAGGAATTATTGACAAAAAAACACAATTTTTAGCACAAAGACTACGAATAGAAAACTTTGAACACGGTAATAAATCAGGCAAGTTTTTAGCCAACCAGTTAAAAATAAACAAAGAGAAAACTGCCATATCTGCTGTTAAAGACTCAACTGGGAATATAGTATATGACCCTGAAAGAATAAACAACACTTTCAGAAGATTTTTACAAAACCTTGTACTCACCACAGATTAACCCATCAGATAATGAGATCAATGAGTTTCTAGACAGGATAATACTTCCTAAATTATCAGATAGCCAAGCTACAGTCCTGGACTCGCCATTAACATCAGATGAGCTTCAGGAAGCTCTTAACTCCATGCCTAATAGGAAGGCTCCAGGTCCAGATGGGTTTCCAGCAGAGTTCTACAAAGAATTCTGGATCATTCTGGCTCCAACATTCTTCAGAATGATGTGTGAAATACAAGAAAATGGTAGACTACAGCCAAACATGAATTCAGCCAACATTAGTCTCCTGTTAAAACCAGGCAAAGATCCTATATTTCCTACCAGCTAGCGCCCAATTTCTCTTATTAATGTTGACCTGAAAATAATTTGTAAAGCCCTTGCAAAAAGATTAGAGAAGGTAACCCCTTTCATAATACATCCAGACCAAACTGGTTTCATTAAGGGGAGACATTCATCCACAAATTCACGTAGATTACTCAACTTAATAGACTTTTCTTATAGCAGAAACATGGAAACCAGTATATTATCTCGATGCAGAAAAGGCTTTTGATAGAGTTAACTGGAAGTTCTTATTTGCAACTTTACATAAATTTGGTTTTGGAAACTTCTTCATAAACTGGTTAAAAATTTTATACAGTTCACCAACAGCATGCGTCAGGACAAATGACCAAACATCAGATAGCTTCTGTCTTCAGAGGGGACCAGGCAGGGATGCCCTCTCTCCCTCGCTATTTGCTATCTTTATTGAACCACTAGCAGCAGCAATCAGGCAAACTACAGTTATTAAAGGCATAAAGTGTAAGAACATAGAACATAAAATCAGTCTTTATGCAGATGACGTGTTACTTTATCTTCAGAATTCTCAATCTCTCTCTCCCAGGCAATTGAACTAATAAACTCCTTTTCAAGAGTTTCAGATTATTCAATAAACTGGTTAAAATCCACAGTTCTTCCAATTAATTTCTCTTTTGTCAATTCCCTTAATACACAATTGGAATCAGGGTATTATTACATACCTGGGCATTCATGTGTCTCCCAGGCTGGCAGATCTAACTAAACTAAACTACATCCCACTATTAAAGAAAGTGGAAGATGATCTTGCTAGATGGAAATCCTTACCGATATCACTTATGGGGAGGGTTGCCACAATTAAAATGATGGTTTTACCAAGAATCAATTACTTATTTTCTATGATCCCAAACAAGCCATCATCTGATTGGTTTAGATCCCTGGACTCCTCCATCACTAAATTCCTTTGGAAGGATAAACCTCCACGAATTAGCTTAAAAACACTACAGAAGACCAAAGATAGAGGAGGGTTGGATCTACCCAACTTCTATCATTATTTCTTAACCAACAGGCTCCAATATATACCAAGATGGTTGCAACATAACCCGCTGGATGAGTCCTGGTTAGATGTAGAACAGACACTTTGCAATACTATAGAGCTTTCGGACCTACCGTTTATTAGCTCAAAAATAAGAAAGCATGAAAGCTTTAAAAGTATTAATATCAGTACCTCACTGACAGCATGGTGGGAATATCTAAAAATGACGGAGTCTTCACTAATTCCATGCAGACGCACACCCATCTGGAATAATCCTGACATATTGCAAAACAATAAAATGATGAACCTCCCATACTGGAAAAGTAAAGGAATTCTATACATGGAACACATAGTTGAAGGATTGGATTTCATTCCATTTAACAGAATAGTCTCCCAATTTGGGATAGACAAGAATAGATTTTTAGAATATCTCCAAATTAAATCAGTAGTTAAAGAAAAATTTAAGTTTATAAAGTAGAATTACAAACACCATCAAGGGTATTAGACTTCTGTAATCTCAAACACCCCAAATTACTGTCTAAAGTATATAAAACATTGACCAAAATAGATGATACAATAGCAATTCCTATAGGCAAATGGGAGGAGGATCTATTAGTTAGCTTTGATCAGACTTTCTGGTCCCAAACCTGTTTAAAAACTTTTAAAACGATCAGAAACCCCAATTTACAACTAATTCAATACAAAATTCTACACAGAGTACACTATACAGGTCATCGGATGTTCAGGATGGGATTTGTGCCATCTGACACCTGCACACACTGCACAGACAACATTCCTGACAGTTATATCCACGCACTGTGGTCATGTCCACCTGTTCAGGGATTCTGGTATAGAGTATGTGAAGACCTGTCAAAGTGTCTGAAATGTGATATCCCAACTTCCCCCTCATTTTGCTTGCTGGGGAACCTAGAGGATGTCCCGATTGAAACAAATTTGGTTCACGTGGTTCTCACTGCCATATGCATCGCTAAGAAAACTATCCTCATAAACTGGAAAAACAAAGATAATCTTTGCATTAACCAGTATAGAAATCTTTTATTGGATCATATTACACTTGAGACAGCCTCTGCCTCCACTTCAAATCAATCTCTGGGCTCCTTTGATCGGTTCCATCACATAGCGATGATGGAGGGTCATTGATATGGTCCTGCGGGATGCTGTGGTTGATGTGGTGGAGAGTCTGAGCTTGGAGTATCTGGAGGATCCCTGGGGTGGGTTCACTAGGGGGGTCTTGGGCTGGGGGGCTGCTGCCCGACTCTGGTGGTGCTTGGGTTACCTCCGGGGGTGGGCTTCTGGTGGTTGTGTGTGGGCCTTAGGGGGGTCTTGACGGTGGCTGCGGGTCGCTGCCTAGTGGCTGCAATGCCCTTGGGTTGGTCTGGGTGTGGGCCTGGTGGCTTAGGGTTGGGGCGGCCGTCCCGGATGGGGATATGGGTGGGGCCTTGGGGATTGGGTCCTGGCATCACGCTGCCGGGAAGAGGGCGGAACGCGGCAGTTCCACCATGGGGAGGGGGATGTCCGGGAGGGAGGATCCAGCTTTATCCTGGGTGTCTTATGTCTTACTTAATCTGAATGTTGAGTAAATGTGGGGATGGGAGTAAATATTCTGCTGGGGTGGTGTGGGTTGGTGGCCTCAGACTCCGTGGGGCTCTGTGATGCTGCTGCTTCGGGCCATGGCTAGATAGGCTGGGGCCTCTGATTTTAGGAGGTGCCTATTGGGGGCCAGTAGGGGAGCTGGCTCCCTGGAGGGCTCAGGCCCCTCAGCCGTTCCTCCCCATCCTCAGACATTTCCCTCCTCCTGCTCCTTCACATCATCACACAAACATGCACATAGGGCCTTGTGGTGTGGGTAAGTCAGGGGGTGCGGGTATGGATCCCATTTCCGCAGTCCTGTGGCAGCCTACACCCCAATTTTATTTGCACATTAAACACTTCCACAAAAACATTCCACACAAATGCACACTTAGGGCCTTGGGAGTGGGCACACTCAACGGCATCCGGTGGGGGGAAATTTCAGCCTCACTCCGAGTGCCGGTGTCCACTTCCAATTTTAAACTGCACCTAGTCACGGAGAGTTTTGGGGGGGAGGTGGGGCTGTGTGTTGGCATCAGCTGGTGTAGGCCACATGGTGCCGGCACTGCCGCGCCCCAACCACAAAATGCACCTTATCACACACACCAACACTACATTAGAGCAGGCGGAGGGAGACTAGAGGTCTTATTACACCTCTGTTCTCAGTTAGCTGCCGGGCTGGAGGCTAGGAGTGGGAGCTGGCCGTCTGCCTGTGGTCTGGAGTGGTGGGTTGCTTTGCTCTACGTTGGAGGGGGTGCCTGCTCACTATTACCCCTCTGAACGGGCTAACTCTGGCGTCCAGGAATGGTTGTACCTCAGGTATGGCAGCACCCGGGACCAGAGTTAGGTAGGGTGTGTGTGGGGAGTGTGAATGGGTGTCTGCATACATATCCTTGTAAGTCTTGGGTTGTATGTGTATGTGAGAGCATGAGGGAGGGAGTGTATGACTGTGTTTGTGTGTGACTGTATATGTCAGGTGGGGTTTTGGACTCCTCCCTCTCCTGGGACATCTGGCAATACTACAACATCTTTGCCTACCCTCCCCTGCCTTAAGCATCTGTCTGGTCGCTCCCGGTGGCTGCCTGGTGGGATCTGGTTCCCTGGGCTCTGTTGGATCCTCGGCGGGTGGGTCGCCTCGGGTCCCGGGCTGCTGGGTTCCGGGCCCGGCCGACTCGGGGAGCGGCTGCGGGCGGCCTGAGGGCTTGCCGTTGATATCTCCGGGACTCTGCCGGCTGCTGGTTGTGACCCCGGGTGATCCTCTGCGCCTCGGTGGGGGTTGGGGCTTCTCTGGTGACGGCCTCCTGGGGTCTCCACGCTCTGGGGTGACCTCTGGATCTCTGGGCTTGGAACTCCCTCCATCTTCCGACGTTTTTGGGGGCAGGTCTGTGGCCCTTCACACTCACTATTGGATGCTCCTATAGAGAAACCTTACACATACAAGTGCGCACGCACACAGGTGCTCACATGGTGATTTCATAAGTATGACTTGGACATCTTCAGCACATGATCTAAGGTTGTGGTGGCCTAAATGCCTAGTAATAATTACTGTATGATTGTCAGCAAACATTTTTACTTTTATATATCTTCATGTAGCTGATGCAGCAATGTTTTTGTCTTGTGGTTTCCCCCTCTTTCTGCAGGTCTAGAAGCGGATTCTGGTTCATTTATTGTTTATTCTATACGAAAACCCCCCCTTCCCCCTTTACACTCCATCTCTTCCTTCTCTCTTCTCTTTTCTTTCACTTTTGTCTCCGTGTCCGGTTCGAATCTTAAAACATCTAAAAATATTTTTAATAAAGTTTTGGTATCAGGCATGACGTCAGCAGAAGCTGTAACGCTCCACCTGAGAAAAACTGTAAGGCTAGTGCCAGCATTCAGACATCAATTCTGATTGCTTCACAGCCGAACAGGACACGGTAAAAAAACAAAAACAAAACTTCCTGTCTTTGCCGGCTGTTCTCGCGTGAGTTGGAGGCCTGCCTTAAGCCTGCAGAGCAGCGGTTGTTACAGTGCTACGTACCCTCGGGCAGAATTGCAAGTACTGGAGAGGAAAGCGGTCGCGTCGATAGAAGTGCTACGGATGGTGACGAGACGGCATGACGCTGGATTCTTCCGCCAGAAAAGTATGGCGGGGATGGTGAGCACAGCCACCCGTACAGCATGTAGGAGACTCTGTCGAACTTGGCTGTGATGTTAATGATCAGTATTGAGTAATGCAGTTCTCCAACAACGGACGCGGCAGAGAGTGCTATGCGCGCTAGGTGAGGAGGGAGAGATCGTGCAGGGGCTGGCAGGACAAGGGCTAATGAGTGCCCTGGGTCCTCGCTCCTACACCCGAGCCCGCGACAGTCTCTCGTTGCTCTGTAGGGATGCAGACAGAATCGGATCTGAGCGCTTGCCATGTTCAGACCCAGACCGTCATGGTGTTCCAGAGGAAAAGGAGGAATCGAGGGAAGAATGCCGGTTCCTCCGAAATGGGAGGACGTGAGGCAGGCGGCTCACGTCCGGTTGCTGGCCGTCCTCTGCAGGGGCAGAGGGAACCCGTAAAGTCAGTTGGGTGGAAAGGACTGAAGGCGGTCCCGCCTGTTACATCGACAGGAGGGACACACCGGGGTAAGCTGCCCTCGCAGTGCCGCCCTCCTGAGTGATCTTCGCTGGCAGCGGGCACTGTCAGAGGTGGGTGGGGTGGCGACCGCCGGGACACCCAGGAGGACCGGAGGAGGTTGCGCCTTCCCCAGTCCATCTGAGGGTGCCCCCATGCCTTTGGAGCCCTGGACCCTGGTGTGGCAGACGTGCTGAGGGGAAGAAGAGGAGGGACACCCGAAGTGCTTCCGGGGATGCATCCGCCACTTCTGCAACACAGGGACGCGTCGGCGGGTAATTGCTGGAACCCACCAGGAGCACATCCGGGCAGAGTTGGGAATGGAGTGGACTGAGCTTGCTGGAGGAGGCAAGGAGGCGGCCTGAAGAGGAAAGTAAAGGCATTATTGTGAGGCCAGGACTTTGGGGTTTGTGGTGCACCTTGTGACTTATTCTTGTAAATAAACGTGTTTGTGGGTGAAATGAACGTGTCCGCCTGTCTGTGTCTGGGCCAGCCTCCACAATAGACAGATAGAAATGTATTTGTCCCCAGGGGGAAATTTGGCTTTTTACAGAGGTTCTTTAAATAAATAAAAGCATAAATAAATTCACACACTTTGCTCTGAACACACACCAGAAAGACTATAAAGCAAGAAAATTAAAAATAAAGAAGTATCAGAGTGGAGGATGAAATTATTCATCTGCTCCTGCATGTTTGTTCTCACCTGGACAAAGCTGGCAACACTATGAGGATTTTGATTTTTCAATCTCTACAGTGCCTTCACCACCATCCAGCAATCCCTGTTAAATGGTAAGTTCTGAGATATGCAGGTAGATGAGTCTGTGGTGTACTGGAAAATGGACTATCTGTTGGGCAGATCGCATTTTATGAGGCTCAAAGACTGTGTCTGTGATAAAAATATGAACAACAGTGGAGCACCACAAGAAACAGTCCTGTCTCCTTTTCATTTCATTCTGTACAACTCCAACTACAAATATAACACCAAGTCATCTCACTTGCAGAAATTCTCAGATGATTCTGCACTTATGGGGTGTATTGATAAGAGGAATGAAACAGAATACAGGAGTCAGGAGAAGAAGTTTGTCTGCAACTTAACATCAGCAAAATCAAGGAACTGGTCGTTGACTTTCACTGTACCAAACAGCCTCTATGTTTGGTCACTATTCGAGGAGTGAATGTTGAGGTGGTGCCCTCCCACAATTACTTAGGGGTCCACATCAATGTCAGGTTAGACTGGTCTCAAGACACAGAGGAACATTATAAGAAAGGGTAGCGCAGGCTCTTTTTCATAATAACTATTCATAATAACTATTCATGGTGGCTCTAAAATCGGTACTGACCCCTACTCTCTTTCTGTTTCTTTTTCCGGTTTCTTTGTGGTGGTGGCCTGTGCCACCTCCACCTACTCAAAGCTTCATGATGCTCCAACAATGATGGATGGATTAAAAGGAAGAAGTCTACGTGACCATCATCATCATCAAGCCCTTCCGTGAGAATCCTAAATCCAAAGAGGACTGTTTCATTTATGTTAGGTAGAATGCCCAGAGGGGACTGGGTCTGGAATCCCTACAGATTTTATTTTTTCTCCAGCCGTCTGGAGTTTTTGTTTTTTCTGTCCCCTGGCCATTGAACCTTACTCTTATTCGATGTTAATGTTGATTTATTTTGTTTTAAAATTATGTCTTTCATTTTTCTATTCTTTAATATGTAAAGCACTTTGAGCTACTGTTTGTATGAAAATGTGCTATATAAATAAATGTTGTTGTTGTTGTTGTTTTTCCTTAGGAGACTGCATTCCTTTAATGTGGGAAGTGATATCCTTCACATCTTCTACAACTCTGTGTTGGCCAGTGCAATTTTCTAGATTGTGGTGAGATGGGCTGGCAACATCACTTCAAGAGTGGCCCACCGAGTGAACAATTTAGTTAAAAGGGCAGGCTCAGTTATGGGACACACACTGGATCCACTGGAGGTATTAGCTAAGGTGGGAATAAAAAACAACTCAGTGTCATTATGAACAATGTTGCATATCCTCTCTCTGATACACTGACACAGAGGACTTCCCACTTGCAAATCATTCACCAGAAGTTTCTCAAGAAACACTACTGGGGCTCCATTATACCAACCGTGATATATGTACTTAATCTCACTCTGACTGGGACCACAAAGTCAGAAGTTTTGCTTCTTTTTAGTTTACCTAACTTTTACTCGTTCTATTGTGTTTATATTTTTATTTATATAAAGAGCTTCTGTAAAAAGCCAGATTTCCCTTGTGCCCTAGTCTGCTCCTTTATTCCTTGATACCTGCTTGTCATGTCTACCTCAACTCCCTCTCCCATATTTATAAATCAATGCCTCATTCTAAAGCAACTTCATTAACCACTTGATTTGGGCACCAACCAAGCACAAAATGTCCATCCACTGAAGTGAAAGAATGAATAAAGGTTTGCTCCTTTTTTAATAAGGACATTGAGGCTGACAAGCAATTGCTAAAATAAAAAGCATGGCTGAGTATGTAAAGCTCAGAAACAATAAAGGAAAATTGAGACACAGCTTTTTGATATTAAGATAGAGCAAAGAACCAAATTAGGAAAACCCTTTTTTTCTCTGTACACATAATACATTGGTATTTTTTCCAGCTTTCTTTTTACCTTTGTTTTTGGCAGTATTCATTCTTTATGTTTCTGAATACAAGTTAAAGTAGTTAGCAGAAGCAATCTGTCATAATCATTTTACACAGTGACACCAAAAGAATGGCCACATTAACACACAATGGCACCATTGCTAATAACTTTAAATCATGATATTGACTTTTTAGTTTTACTAGAAAAAGTGAATAAAGAAGATGCCTACATGACAACACTACCTCCTCTACTTTAATTGGGAAGCCACATGTGGTATTTCTGATTTTCTTTGGATTGTACTGCTTGCTGAAATAGCAGAAAATGGGTTGCTTGTTACTGTATTTTGAAACCCATGCCATACTGAAAACTTTTTTCTTCACAGTATCTGTCTATCTCATATCCAATATTTTATTTCACGTCTGCACAAATTTGCACTTGGTACACAGCAGTGAAAAGTCCTGGTTGTGTTTCTTTTTACTCTTTCTATGTGTTATTATTTAATATTGTGTTGATCTTCAGTTATTGTGTATTTTTGCATTATGGTAATGCATATAGGTAATGTATATAGGTGTTCTCCATGTGGAGCCTCAGGATATTCTGACAAGAGGTGGAAAACAGCAGGCTACAAGGGCAAAAGAATAAAAAACAGATCAAATGATGAAAAAAATGGTTGGGAAACAAGAGTAATCAAAGCCAGAAAAACCAAGCCAAAACTGCATCAAAATTAAAGTCAGGACGCAGTCCTAACCAGAAAAATCCATAACTTTAAACACTTTAAATTACAATTACAATAATAAAACTTGCACATGGAATGTAGTAAGTCACCAACTTAAAAACAGTTGACCTAATAATAGCACTCAATCTGCAGTGCATCTGTTCACAAAATGCTGCCTAATGGCATCGCAGAAAAGTAAAAGCATATAATAATTAATTTTATTTGTGCCATAAAATTAATTCATAATGATTAAATATTTCAAACACCAATATTCAGAAATGTGGACAATATAACAGAAGCCAAAAAAATTAATAAAGTCAGGAATTCACAACACACAGGGCAGGCTACTTGATTGGGGGACCACCCCCAGCAGTATTTAAGGAAAAGCAACTGTTAATATGGCTGCTTCAGCACAGAGAGTGTTACTTGTCTTGTGGTCTCTGCTTTTCATTTTGTTATTGGATTTTTTTTGGACTTGACCCCTGCTCATAAATTGAGGTATTTTTCTAATTTATTGAATTTGGATTTGTTTGCCTTTATTTATTTACTAGCAGAACATCCGCACTTCGCAGCAGGAGAAGCAGTGTGTAAAAGAAGTTATGAAAAAGAAAAGGAAAATTTAAAAAATAACATAACATGATTGTTAATGTAATTGTTTTGTCATTGATATGAGTGTTGTTGTCATATCTATTCCTAACAAATTAAAAGAAAAAATATATATATATTTATATAGCATATCTCTGCAAAACAAAAAGAAAGAAATAAAGCATCACATACACGTCTTCTTTCCTCTGCCTACTAAGTAATAAATTAAATCGATTATAAATTATTAACACAAAGTAAATGAAAAAAAAAATATCGGGAAAGAAACAGAAACCAGAACTTACCCCACAGCATCCACCGCTTCTAGCGCTAGAGCCAAAACGGTACACGAGGTTGTGAGGTGTGACGCTAATTAACGCCGTCGTTACAACAGATTATAGTGTTGTTATACTATAAACTATTTACAGGGATCAACAGTTTTGGGGAAGTTCATAACAAAATAAAATAAAATTATAGATAACATTTTACACTTTGCCATATGAGCAACTGTTGCTGGGGCTGCCAGAATCCATCAAGGAAGAAAATGAAAACATTATTTGTACAAAATCTTAATTTATTTAAAACGGATGACTCTCAGCTCTTACGTGCAAGTCTGCGTGGATATTATGAACATCTGTTCCAAGTTCTATTTAAATTTTAAATAGAAGGAATTTTTATTTAGTCGATAGAAATGTCTTTGGTAGGAATGTAAGTTAAATGTAGGCATCATTGCATAAAGTTTTGACCATCCAGTGCTTACATTATATATTGAAATATTCCAAGACCGTCTTTATATATTGAGGTTTTGGGAAGCGCTGATCAATGTAATCGGTGTACCAGGAAATCATGCATTGACACAAGTTCCCCTTTGCTTGAATTGAAACTGTGATTAAATGCATGATTTTTTAATGCATTATGGAGCACATGCATCAAGCTTCTCATCTGTGCGATTGTCAATGTAACCCTTTGTAAGTAGTGCCTGGAGGATTCAGTGTGGAGAAACTGTAGAGACAGCGTGTGTATTAACTTGTGGATTTTATTTTTGCTCCTTACTTTCTCACTTGCGCTATAACGCGTAATGCAAACCTCGCTGATACTCGCTAACTTAAAAGCCTTGTGCAGCCTGTCAGTTGAAAATTGATGGTTTGCTTGCTTTTATCTGTCTCTCTCTGCTCCTAGCGGAACTGTCATCTCTGACTTGTCATGGAGCACGTTTAAGCTGATGTGTTTGCAGTCTGTAAATAAAAATCATTCTTGTTTCTACGACCTCCTGTGTCTCTGTGCAAATCTGTGACCCAAGCGTGACAATATATTCAAGCTGACTTTATATATTCAAGATTTGACTTTATATATTCCAGCTGCTGACTTTATATATTCCGACGCTGATTTTATATATTTAAGTTTTGACTATCCAGCTTATATTATATATTCCAAATATTCCAACACCGCCTTTATATACTCAGGTTTTGGGAAGCTGATCAATGTAATCGGTGTACCAGGAAATCATGCATTGACACAAGTTCCCTTTGCTTGGAATTGAAACTGTGATTAAATGCATTATTTTTTAATGCGCTATGGAGCACATGCATCAAAGCTTCTCATCTGTGCGATTGTCGAGGCGTGTTGAGTTGCGCAGCAGCCTTACTTATGAATATGCTAAGCACATTCCTTCAGCTGCCACGCCCCACGGCGCAGCGAGCCCGCTATGGCCGTATACAGTACTGTATAGGAAAGAAGGTTCTAGTTATGACCGCCAGGTTTTGGAAAGCGCTGATCAATGTAATCGGTGTACCAGGAAATCATGCATTGACACAAGTTCCCCAATGTAACCTTTTTTTAATGCGTTATGGAGCACATGCATCAAGCTTCTCATCTGTGCATTGTCAATGTAACCTTTGTAAGTAGTGCCTGAGGATTCAGTGTATATGTCACTCGCCGCTTCTTATTGTTTCGCTTCCTTCTCAATTATATACTGCATGTTTTCTTCAGCTGCTTTGGAGCTCTTCCTGGTTTTCTACGTAGCGCTGACAGTCAGTTCACGGATTACGCGAGGCGTGATGATGTCACAAGAAATTCCACCCCCCACGGCTTTCCAGCTGAACTCCATTACAGCATATGCAGAAAAATAGCTTCCAGTTATGACCATTACGCGTAGAATTTCGAAATGAAATCTGCCCAACTTTTGTAAGTAAGCTGTAAGGAATGAGCCTGCCAAATTTCAGCCTTCTACCTACATGGGAAGTTGGAGAATTAGTGATAAGTGAGTCAGTGAGTGAGTGAGTCAGTCAGTGAGTCAGTGAGGGCTTTGCCTTTATTAGTATAGATTTAGTATGCTTTATTTTACTCCTGTCCCTATTTTCTGTATTTTATCCTTATGAAATATTTTATAATTACTAAAATATTAGGAAACATGCTTTGTTTACTTGTATCAGAAGTTTTTTATCTTTTCCTGTTCAATTTATTTCAGTCTTTAAAATCATTGCCCCTTTCCTGGGCCTGTGTAAGCTGAAAGCCTGGCTCTTGAGTGAAGAAGTAATGATGCATATTATGTGATGCAAAGCTTTAAGCTAATACAGGTCTGGCTTTTCTTTCTGACACCTGGACCTTTTAAAAGTTTAAGAAGAGGCAAGATCACAACACAGAGTATCAAACTCTCTAACATGTTTAATTATTAACAATATATAATCTTTAAATGAAGTTTAAAATTTATCTGTATAATGTAATAAACATGCTTTGCTGCATTTCATCTTAAAAATGATATCAAGAGCTCCAAGAAGATAGCACTTGGCAATCTAAATCGACTTAGAAGCCAGTCACCATCATATGTAAATACGCTTTATAAAGTGTCTCAGATTGTGCAATATTATAACAGTATCACAAGTTTACAGTGAGGTAGCTGTACTTAGAATCACAAACAGTTCTACCAGGAGCACTTGATGGACTGATTGAGTGCCTTTAGAGCTCTTGGGATGAAACTGTTTCTGAAGCACGAGGTCCCTTCAGGAAAGGCTCTGAAGCATTTGCCGTACTGTATGGTGGTCATTCAAATAGACTGTGATTATCTCAATAATCATCCTTCTGATCAGCTACTGTAGAGCTGTGATTCCACACTTAGATACAGTGGGGTAAATACTCTAAGTGGTGCACTGAGAGTGACAACGCTAAAGCAGTGATGGTATTTGGAATAGTTTGGCAATTTCTGCACTATTATTTGGTTACAGGTTAATTTTAATCAGATGCCTTAAACTAATAAACAATATGCAGTTAATTTCAGTGTATTTGATAAAACCATGTCAGGGTTGTGGATCTAAAAAAGAAAAGGAAACCATACCGGAACAAAAGCCCTGCTTTGATGCTGGGTCGCCAGTTTGCAAAACTGAGTGGAGAACTTGCAAACGCCAGGGTTTGAGCTACCATGAAATGTGTGTGGCTTTAAGCCAAGTTTAGGTTTTAAGCATTGCGATTTGAGTGTGGAAATGGGAGTATGCAACATTATTGTACAGCATGTACGCACGCTTATACATGAGGCCACTGGTCTGGAAAAGTCTCGTAGCAGATGTCCCAATTTCATTCTCTGCAGACTTGAATTCTGCTCTCAGGATGTTGATGGCTGGTGATAAGGTTAAATGGAAACCTATTGGCTAAATTACAGTACTAGGGAAGATCTTCATTGGCATTAGATTTGAGGTAGACTTGAAAACTAACTACTAATATTTAAATCACCAGTCTGCCTGATTACCCTGTTACTCTCCTATCTGCAACTCCCATTCATCAAATTTATACTTAACTATTTTTCCAGCATTGTTGCATGAAAATTTTGCTGAGAATGGATTTCCTGCATAGGTTTCTAGCCTGAGCAACGCCATTTCCCAATTATGTTATGAACTGCAATTCTGCTGAATCTGTTAAAAATCTGTTGAATATGTATTTTAACTGGCATTTTAAATTCAGTTTTAAACGTTTTTAACGTGCTCCTTCCATTCAAGGCTGTGAATGAATAAAAAAAAATTACCTCTACGCTTGTCAGCGAGGGCTGAGTGCATCTCCTGAGTGCATTAATGTCATTGGTGACCTTGCTCATAGACTAAAAGAAGCAGCACCAGGGAAATTCTGGAAGTTAAAGAGCTGTGGGTGGGATACAAACTCAGGCTTCAGAAATTCAGAACTCTATGTAGTGTTCACTCTAATCTCTGTTTATGTAAAGTGTTCCAAATATAAAGACAAATAATATATACAAAATGCAGTGTCATGTTGAATTTGAGAACAAAAACTAGGAAGCAAAATGTCTAATTGAAAAGAAGGATTTGACTGTAACACTGAATAATAATTTGCTTCAGTAGGAGTTTTAATTTAGTTTTAATGATCTTTTTCCCTATTACTACGACAGAGTCCAAAGAATGGTCATTCAACAAAAATAGATTTTGATGGTTCACAGAGACTGATGATTTACCTATCATGTGTAGTTTCAAACAGCAGTCTGTTCTCAAAAAAAGTTGCATTATGCAACTAGCAGGACTGAATTTGCAAAAAAAGTGTAATGTGTCTCATTACAAGTTACAAAACATTTTACATGATAAAATTGTGCATGGCTGAAAATATGTTAATCTCACACATGGCCTTTCTTAACAGTTATGTGACCAAACTCAGTGGAAGGGTTTCTTTATAGAATGAGAAGGATAATTGTCTAAAAGGAACAGTATAAAGCCAGAAAAGGGAAATCTCACAGTAATGGAGTGAGCTGTGAACTACATATATATTTCACTATGATGACCAGAAAATACAGTCGGGTCCATAAGTAATTGGACAGTGACAAAATTTTCATAATTTTGGCTCTGTATGCCACCACAATGAATTTGAAATAAAGCAATCATTATGTGTTTGAAGTGTAGACTTTTAGCTTTAATTTAAGGGGTTCAACAAAAATATTGTATGAGCCATTTAGGAATGACAGACATTTTAAACATGGTCCTCCTATTTTTAGGGGTTCAAAAGTATTTGGACAAACTAACATAATCATAAATATAATGATCATTTTGATATTCGATTGAAAATCCTGACTGTAACCAAGGCTCTGATAATCATCCTGTCAGTAAAAAAGACTCTAAAACCTATTGATCATCTTTTGTTCATCAGTAGCTAAATGTCCCAGAAGGAAAATATCAAGGAGGGAATTTAACTATGCATCGGGTGCTCAAGTATCGACATCACAAAGGAGTTTTGAAAACCTTGACCTCGTGAAGGAAGCAAACCTAGTAGCCCATCATGTTTGTGGTAGCAAGAGTGGAATTACTTGTTGTTGTCTAATGAAAATTATCACGAGTTTCCATTAGTGTTGCCTCTGGAACATTCTCCATATCTGTGTTGAGGACTGATCCACTAATTCCATCAAAGAGAATGTTTGAATTTGTGGTGGGCAGGGTATCCTGTTCAAAACTATTATAAAGGCCTATTAATATTACTAGCTGTAAGATCGCATCCATAGATAGTTCCCTATGATGATGAATGACTTATGAAGCAACAGTTAACTTTGAGACTTTTCTCTGATAAGACAGGCAAACAAAAACAATGAAAGGAGAGGATGAAGAGCCCTGATTTCTGAAAGCCAATCACAAATGGAACATCCTGCCCAAAACAGTCCCAAGACCTATGGCTTGAGAACTAAACCAGTCAACCATCTATCCATCCATCCATTTTCTAACCCGCTGAATCAATACAGGGTCACAGGGGTCTGCTGGAGCCAATCCCAGCCAACACAGGGCAGGAACCCATCCTGAGCAGGGTGCCAACCCACCGCAGGACACACACAAACACACTGGGGCCAATTTAGAATCGCCAATCCACCTAACCTGCATGTCTTTGGATTGTGGGAGGAAACCGGAGCGCCCGGAGGAAACCCACGCGAGACACGGGAGAACATGCAAACTCCACGCAGGGAGGACCCGGAAGCAACCGGTCTCCTAACTCGAGGCAGCAGCGCTACCACTGCGCCACCGTGCGCCGCCAACCATCTAATGTCACACAAATAACATTGTTGTGTGTTATTTTCATTTCAAGTGATAGACAATGGTGAAGTATAAGACCAGGGAAGAATACTTTCCAGGACTTTGTCTTTCTTGGGCCAGTGGTTCCATTTAATTTAGTCATTGCCTCCAAATCATTAATCCTGTGGAATATTATGCATAGAAAGTGTAATATTTGCCCTAAGCAGACAAATATATTTAATATCTGAGTTTGGGGGTGCAATTGTGGTTTAAAGTCCCTGCAGGAGTGATCATTTAGCATCCCAAATTATGAGAGGTGATAGCATTTCAACAATTCAGGTCAGGTTAGGTTTCATAGCATGCCAGTGTCATAGACCTTAAGTGTTTATATGCTCAGTTGGGACCCTTTCTTATGTAAAATGATCAGGCAGCCCAGGTAATTAATTAATACGATTAAGGGTGCACTAGAACCCAGGAGACAGTGGGGCTTCATATTGCCATTTACTTATTTGGCTGACACCTTAATCAAAAACGACTTAACAACATTTTTGACGCAACTGGTTACCAGTCTTTTACCTTTTCCAAGTGGATCACAGGGCAGGTTAACACTAGAATTACCAGAGCCCCTGTGCACTGCAGAGCTATAGTGCCTTTATGTGAAAACAGCCGTGTCAGATGGGGTTGTATGGATTGATTCTGAATGTGACTGAGAGAATGAAAAGTGAATTAAAAAAAACAAAACAAAACTAACAGCAGTTTACTTCTCAATATGGAGTGGTGCAGGATCGAACTCACAACCTTTTGATTCCCAGTCAGTAACTCATTGTATTGCACCACAGAGGCGGTCATAGTAAGTGGGATGGAATAGCCGGCTGCTTCTAGCTTCTCTCTTTATCAGCACATTTGGAGGACAAAGGACGCTGGCGGAGAGGTGTGAAGGATTTAAGAAGCTTTTAAGGTGGGACGTATCTACAAGTTTTTTCATAGGCTCTGGTAATTCTAGTGTTAAGTGACTTGCTCATCATCACACAGTGTCAGTAGCAGGATTTGCATCCCAACCTCCGGGCTTTAAGTCCAAAGCCTTAACCACTACACCACATTTCCTACCTTTATAAGCCCACCAAGAAGTAAAACCTTAAATAATCTACAAATGGCCATTCTTTGTAGATTGTATGTAAACTAGGAGAAAGAAACAAATGTAGGTAATGAAAAAAGGTAGCCCATGAGAAGAGGAAAAAAAAAGATACCAGTCCCAATGGGTGGAAAGAATACCCAGATATAATTCAGTGTAGATTTGATAGGGCTGCCTAGTCCAAAAAGACTAGCACATACAGTACAATACAAAAAGTGTACTTAGTATTTGCCTTGTCGACTTTCATTTCTTTAGGGTTTAACCATCATAATCTCTTGATGTATCCAGCTAGAACAAAGTAAACTAACCCTCCACCCTGAGCACTGACCAAGTCAATATAACATTACCTATGAGTCATTTTAGTCATCAATACACTTCCAAGGAGTTTAAGCACTGTGAAGTAAAACAGAGGAATGTATTTTTATATAAGATGGGTCACTAAACAGATTTGCACTGTGGACTCAAGACATCATCATGTTTTATGCAGCACGCACATTTTTATATAACCAATGTAACAGCTCTGAGAGTGCCCTAACGGGCACATCTTTAGTCTCTTTTGAAAATGCACTGCCAAGCCAGCTGTCGACACTAGTGATGAAGCTGCAACTGTCATTCTGTGAGCGTGAGAGGGCCAAAAGAAAATGCCTGGGCTTCTACTGTCAGCCAGTCACCTGCTTAGAGGATTCATCACACACCAAGCTTCCTCCGTGCGTATTTAGCTCTCTGTGTGAGTTATCAGCAACAGCCAGCAGATGCTAATAATAAGGAGGAGGCCCAGCTGCCAATGCGGCAGAAAGACTTTGCCTCGTAACAAGCATCTATTGTTCACCATTTACAAGACAAGAAATCATGAAAGCCCACAGTGCTGGACTTGAAGAACCCCTAACGATTCCCATAGCCCATCATCTTGTGTGAACATGAAGGTAGAACAGCTTGCTTTTGATGGAGCAGAGGTTTAAAGGCAGTGATGAAATTAAGATGTTAAAAATGCAAAGAGATGAGAGTTGTTGTCTCAGGCACCAAAAAAGAGAACACACATTTAACTGAAATAACCTCATAATATAACAGCATTACATACTAAATCCCACATAATCCAATTCAAGGTTGCAAGGGGCAAAGTTCATCCAGAAAATATTGAGGACAAGTCAGAATCCGCTGTGGATAGGGCATCAGTTCATCACAGGGCAATAGAATCCTCAAGTTATCCTTGCAAAAGTGGGTAAAATTATATAAGTCTCTGAGTTTTTTCTTTTTTAATGCATAAAATAGAGCTAAACATACATAACTCCATCATCTACTCTGGATCTGTATTTTTGTCTCCTAATCAGACAACAGGACTGATGTCCCTGAACCTAAACAAATGTCTGTGAAGAAGTAAATGTTTGAACAGAACAATTATATCAGAATGATTAATATTGGCAAAGGTGCAGCACAGTTGCAGAGTTTCATTCTAACTGTTCAGTTTATATGCAATGAATTATTGTGGACACAGGTCTGTATGAAGGGAAAACTAAAAGCGTATAATTGTTGAAAGACTAAACAATAATCTTCATTATGTGGATGAACGCTGCATTAATAGCCAATAGCTGTGTGGATGATTTAAAACAGAGCACAGTCTTTGGATTAACTTGCACTTAACATGAAAGAAGCCAAATTTCCTACCTACAATGATTTGACTTATTAAAATTATAGCACTGTCTCTAATGTTATAGGGATGTGAGAAGCAGAAGAAGAAGATCAAGATTAGAAGTCATTTAGAAGTTCAAATGACAAGGCTTCTTCTTTCTTATTTTGTATATACTATCTGGGAAAAGAAGGATCATTAAAGGCATTATGTTTGGCATGTTAGAAGACCAATGCAAAGAGGAAGTAGAAATAGGTTGACTCAAAACCACAACTATTCATGCAGTTTATCTTTAGTTGACTGAAGATTGAACATAGATCAGAAGAAGTACTACGTCCATGGGATTAATAAAATCTAATCTAACTACAATTATTTTGCACTCTACACTACATGCGAGACAATACACTGACCTCACGAGACAATTCATATTGTGTTTCAAAGCTTTTATGATACAACATTCCACAATATGGAATCTTCATAAAGAAATGTTCTGTGTTTTGGATTACTTATTATTAGGCCAGGTCAGGTCAGGTTGGGGATCAAGCAACTGGTACAGCGGTTGCCGCACTCACCACATTTCAAACAGCTCAGGATCCTAGTTAGCAGAGAGGCAGACACGCGTGGTCCACTCTAACCCTCCAGAAATTACCGTCTATCTCGCAGCCAGGTGTTATGTGGCATCCCCTTGGCCTGAATCAACCGCTTGGGTCCTCAACAATGAGGATCACCCTCAGGAATGCACTTCATGGCCATAATGCCGTGAATTGCGCTCACAATGCAGGTCAATGTGCCTCATATTACTAGACATTAATAAAATCAAAACATCATAAAACAAATTTAAATCAGTGAACAAATTAGCATTTTAATATATGTTATTGTAAGCTTTTCTTTTCTGTTAAATAAAATAATTTTAAATATTGTAACAAACACAAAGATAGAAAGACTGAGAGCACATCAAAATGGCAGTTAAGCCAAAGAACTGATGTGTTTATTTAAAGTGAATGATCATTCTATGAGAAATTGTACTTCTGCTGTTATGGTCAAATATTCACAAAATAGCAGACACCAACTAAAACTCTCACGCCACTATTCTTGCATTGTTCCTTATGTCATGTAGCTTGTCAAGCATTCCTTATTATTATAGTGCTGAGGTAATCCTGATGGTGATGGACAAGTGGTCCTGCGCAGGGAACCACCCACAAAACGCTAAGGCACATAAGAAAGACTAGATACACAGACAATACAAAAAAAATAAAGAATGATGCAAGAATATTGCAAATAATAGACTGAAGTCATAATAACATAAACAAAAGAATCGGAAATGGACAAAATAGACATAAAAGGAATCTAAAACATTTATTTACTACTAAAGAAAAATGTTTTTGGGGACTGAACTTTAGGTAACTCATTGTGATTGAGAACTCTTAATTGTCTATTTTAGTTTTAAATGGTTGCATTCAGGTTTTAATTATTGCTTGAGTTTTTAACCAGCCAACACCTTACAACTGAGGTGCAGATGACAAAAGAACCACTAGTTTCCAGCTAACATGCTTCCATTTAACCTGTGTCATGCATCATGAAGCATCTGTGTTAATACAACATTTTGAAGTAACTGAGAGAGAAGGTAAAAGAGCAAGAGGCACAAATCATATGGAGAATGTTCTAAAAATGAAAAATCTGTCACTTGTCTTGGAAGAATAAAAGTACTAACAAGCTATATAATTAAATACAAGTTTCTAAATGAAGTAAATGGAATGAAAACTTGCACCTATTAGGACAACCAGGACTGGTGCCGAGAACCCTCGATATTCCATACAATTCTATAGAAATACAAGAATCCATTAATATGTGGAAATTGCTGCAACACTGTAATTCTCTTTGGAATGAATAAGGTGTCTATGTAAAAGTCACAGGGACAGTTAGAGGTTGAGCCCACCAAATTTTTTGGATTATATTTTGCATATTCAGCCCGGATATATACGTAGCCAATCTGCATTACAAAAGCTGGTAAAGTTAAGTGACCTACATTAAATGTAGCTACATTTATAGCTACTTTACAGATTTCACTGTATATCACTTTAAAGTACTGTATTTGGATTTAAGTACATATGTGAAAATACATTAAATATTTCATTTTTGTTACTTAGGCAAATTTTTGAATTGCCAAAATAAAATGTTTTCTTCATGCCGACATGAGCGTATGCAAGTATAAAAACACATCAGAATAATTTATTCAGCATATGAGACAGTATCTTAGCACATAGTAACACTGCTACTGATTACAGACTTCTGTTAGTATTGCAAGGATAATGTGTTATGTATTAGCATTTATGAGCTTTTATGTTTAGCTGAAAACAATACCTAAAATACCTGATTACCATTACTGCTGAATGTTGTATTTTTTCACTGCACAATACTATTGCAATTTTGTTTTACACCATTTACTATATGGTACATTACATATTGTATGATTGCAATGATCAATTTTATTTATTTTTTGTGTTATATACCTTTTCACCTGTCAGTTAGAGAACAAACGAGAATAAGTGCTCTAGTGGTTTTGTGAATGGAGTGGCACCATGGTGTACTGATCACAAATCAGGGTGTAATTTTCTGTCTTTTTCACTATATGCGGAGTTGACATTCTCAGTTGGTCTGTTTGATTTTACTCTGGCTACTCCACATTTAGGCATATGCCATGTGCAGAATGAACAAGACAGCAGTGCGCTTGAGCATCTATGAAGAAAATGGTTATACATTAGAGAAAAGGGCTGGATCAATGATCTACCTGGACAAGTTTAACATACACCTTGAGCAAATTTAAAAGTATCAGGGTGAGTGAGATAGCGGAAAAGTTAGCGATCAGCTAACCAAATGATTCCTCTTATTTGTCAAACATATTCCTAGAAAAGATTGGTGAATGAGAGCAGGTTAAAAAGAATAAAACAGGGAGGACATGAGGAACTAGCTAAACCGTGAATTCTTACAAAATACCATATTGGCAGATATGTAAATAACATGTCAGTTTTGTGCAATTTACAATCAGAGCTTCGAAAATCAGGGATAATTATGCAGTCATCCAGTTCACAATGCTTGCTGGGAAAACACCATCATAGCAGAAACAGTGAGAGAAGAGAATAGAATAGAGCTACACAAATTCACATTTGATGTGATATCATGCTTTTTTATTCATTCCCCCT
>NW_024380545.1:0-1043 GCF_016835505.1 Polypterus senegalus | reverse complement strand
GGGAGCCATTTTAAGGACTTGAGAGCTGCAAAAATGTGTTCATACTTTATAGTTCTTGTAAAAATTCTTGCAGCAGCATTTTGAATTAACTGAAAGGTCCATAAAGAAAAATTTGAACAGGCAGTGAATAACACATTGTACTAGTCAATTTGTCTAGAAATAAATGCAGGAATGAATTTCTCAGCATCTGATCTATTTAGAAACCATCTTAATCTTCACACATTTTTAAGATGGAAAAATATGTTTTGGACAGTTTTCTAAAGATACATTGTAGAATCTTTAAACAGAAAAATAGAAACATTTTTAAAAATATAAATCTATACTAATAAAAGGCAAAGCCCTCACTGACTGACTCACTGATCACTAATTCTCCAACTTCCCGTGTAGGTAGAAGGCTGGAATTTGCCTGCTCATTCCTTACAGCTTACTTACAACAGTTAAACATGTTTCATTTTAAAATTCTACGCGTAACGGATGACAACGTCCGCCATGTTGAACTTTCTTATTTATGGCCCCATCTTAACGAAATTTGGTAGGTGGCTTCCCTGTGCTAACCGAAACCGATGTATGTACTTATTTTGGTGGTATGACGCCAATGTCGGCTGCCACATTGAACTTTCCAACGGCCGTTGTTACTTTTGGGCCCATCCTCAAGAAATTTGCTACGCGGGTTCCCAACGCTAACTGAATCCTACTTACGTACATATATACAGTACGTCCATGGCCTGCATCTCAGTCGTCGTGTAAGGTGGCGTTTCGGTCCCCCATCCCCACACCTCCCACTTTGTTGGCTGCCTGCCTATATAAGGCCGTCTGTCGCTCTGGTCTCTTCATTCCCTTCCTTACTTCACCATGGGATTCATGTCTCTCTGCTGATAACTGCAGCCTTTTTATTGTTCGTTTATTATGATTACAGTTATTGTGTAGGTATTTTAGACTTACTTTACATTGTTCAGGTACCCATTTCCTTTATCGGTCCAACCGTACCCCCATTAACATGTCTATCGAGGTGATCACCATCGATCAAAGAAATGTCACTTACC
>NW_024380544.1:0-37661 GCF_016835505.1 Polypterus senegalus | reverse complement strand
CCTGCTCACTGCAGCATCTCATTCCCTAAATCTCTTTATCTGTTGACGGCACCCAATCTACTTGTGTTTAGGCATCTTTTGAAACACTTCCTTTATTAAATATTTTGGAACTGCTTGTTTCTCACAGGCTGCTTCTGAAATGGAAGAGTTTAGGATTGGTTTTTATAGTATTCAAGCTTCAGGGTAAAATTGCAGTTGCCCTCTTTTTTATTTTCTTGTTCTCGGTTGCTTTTGATGCTTGCACCTTCTTTTTTCTATTTATTTACCTGGCTTTGTAAGCTGCCTTAGATAAAGCGTCTACTAAATAAATGAAAAAAAAAAATTGGTTCCCCGGATGAAACAAAATGAAATTAAAATCAACTTTGTGAAAAACAAACAAAATGGTTAGTATCTTAAAAAAATCTGTTTCCAGTGATTAAAAAACAACAAAACTAACACAGACACAAAACCGACTTCTCATAACATTGAATTAAAACAGGCTCTTTGTGTGAAGAAATCTTCTAACGTTTGTGCAAAATGTGAGTTACACATTTTCCAGCTGGGCCGCCATTTTAAAGTCACGGTCCACTGGACTCATTAGAAACACTCCAGTCATGTCACTCTTCATCTCTGTTTGCTTAAACTGAAAAGGCTCACATGCTTCAATGTCTCCTCATAACTGAGTGGGCCATCAGTGGCCCTCTCTGGGTTTTCTAGTGCTACTATGTCTTTTATTATAAGATGGAGACCCAACTTGTACACAGAACTCCAGATGTGGCGTCACTAGTGCAGTATAATAATCGCTGCATAATTTCCCCTTTGACGTAAACACCTTATGTCATTGTATAAAAATATATATAAAAACATTTTTTAAAAAACCACGCTTATATTAATTTAAAAAGTGTACTAAAATGTAAAAATAGTGTGGGCGCTTTTAAGTTTTTTAAGAAGTGTTTTTGAATGTTGATTGATGAAATCTACGTTTATTTTTTTATTTTTTAGTACAATTTTTAACTTAATATAAGCATGGATTTAAAAAGTATTTTATATATATATATATATATAGTGCTGGGCATATGGAAAAATCATATATCCTGATATGGATTATTTTATATCACAATAACGATATACATCACAATATACCACCCACAATAAAGTATGTTTCCAGTTATTCTCTGAAAAAGTCTACAAAATATCATTGCATACTTTTTTGCAACTTTATTTTGAAGTGACATTTAACTGAACTGTCACAAAACCACAAGATGGAGTTTCTTCTTAAAAAGTTCATTTTTATTCTTAATTATCACTTAAATAAAGGGTAGAGTATGCATTGCATAGCACAAGACATTATCATTCATTTGTCATAGCCTATTTAATGCAATATTTTCTTTAGTAATTGATAAAATTAGGTTAGAACGATAGAAGAGAAATAGGACGATAGACACTTTTCTATTGTCCCCACGATATATATATCCCTATACCCAGCACAATATATATATATATATATATACAGTGTATATATATATATATATATGTATATATATATATTTTATATATATATATATATATATATATATATATATATATATATATATATATAATTTTCAACTTTTAGCCTTGGGTTTGTTTAGTATAATTTTGTAATCCAAATTTTACCACTTCCTTTAGTATTTCTATCCGTTACTACCGCCAACTGTTGGTGAAATCTTTAACTATTCTTCATATGAAAATGTGACTTCTTAATTAACATGGATTAATTGATCAATTAGTGAAATTGATTCATGTATTGTAAGTGAGTAAGTGTGCACATTTTCAAGTCATTTGGACAACGGGAAAGGTGAGTTAAATATCGATTACAAGATTTGTACCAGACAACAAATAGGTGAATTTAAAAAGAAGCGGTAATAATAATAAAATAGATTATTTGAAGCAAAAAAGAATTAGTAGGAGTAATTTGACACTAAGAAAAATTGGGAAAGCCCTCCAGGACTGAGTTTGACCTCTTTGTAAGTTTAGCGAAGTTGTTCTTCCAGAATTCCATGAATTATATTGACGCTATGCTCACACTTAATTTGCATCTCAGTCAAGCTTGTCAGGGGACCCCCCAGGCATACAAATGAAAATATTTCAAGTGACTAATGAAAGAATGATTAAACAAAAAGACGCGGGGTGGGAAACAAAAGAAGCGATACAAGAATGGAGCCCAGCAATATCTGTCCCCTTCATTTATTGTTCAACTGTGTCAGGTTTATTTTGTCAGTGTTAGGAGCTGACAGAGGAGAACATACTGAGCGGAGATAAACTGCATACGCACGCAGATAAGCACAGATTCTTCCACAGAGAGCTGTCAGTCTGTTTCAACCGTTTGACGTTGTACTTTATCAAAGATTCCCATAATCCTTTGTGTTCTTCCCATTTCCATCTTGAAGGCTCACACTTATTTTTCCCCTATCTAATGACCATTCCCTTAGATAATAATGAAGCCAATGCTCCAGATGTGTAAAGGCTAGGCTCTGCTTGCACATCCAGGATATGAGCGGGGGCCCGAGTCCTAGATGGAGGCATCGCCTTCACATTGGTGTCAGTGGAGGGATATCCTTCAAACAATTAAACGGGGAATTTACTGTTGGTTAGATGGAACAGGGATGACACCCTTTAAAAATCCAGTAAATAACAGAGGCCACGCAGATCTGTAGTTCATTTGATCAAGACATTTATGTGTTGAGTCAACAGCAAGGCTGTGAAAAACAAAGCCAAGGTTTGACCTCAGATTGGTCAGTAAGGGGGATTTCAAGTTGTGTTACAAAAGTGCCTGAAGTAGGGAGCTTTGGACTGAAGGCCTGAGGAGGGAAGTTTTAGCACTCAGCATGTCCATGTTTTACAAGGCAGTGACAGCACCAACCCTTGGTAATTTCTGAAATGCCGTACTCTGGGCACAGAGGCTTTTAAACCTCAGATAATTACGTAGTGTGTGTTTTCTGGGGCAAGAAGGCATGGATTGATATTCTGTTTTAGCTTTAGCAGTGTTTGTAAATGAATACGTTTGCCCGTTGTCCAAAGCAGTGTCTGTTGTTGTCGTTTCAAGCCCTGAACGCCACTCACTGGCCCTAACATAAATGCTTTTACTTTTTTTTTTTAAATAGCAATTAATCCTGTTTAAGATTTTTAATGTTATAATACAAAATGTGTTTTATATTAAAACTCAGTCTATGGTAGCTGTACAATGTACCATGCATATTGTAATTCTAAGGAGTTTCATTTTGATGTGTTGTTTATGCTTTACTTTTTTTTTGTTAAATTTAATAAACGTCTATGTGTATTTCAGTCTTTGATTTTGTGTTTTATTGCTTTTCTTTACAGAGAGGGAGTTTAATGGAGGTTTGGCCACAATTGTTTGGTTGAATTGGCTTTGTTAGCTTTTTAGAAAACCAAAATTGAGTAATAATATTCAGATGGTCAATATAAAGCCATTATTATTTGACGGGCGCTTTTATCCAAAACAAATTTCAACTTTTTATAACAGTTGGGCCAGCTCAGCCAATCAGAACACAGCAGACCTGCATCCATAGGGACACGTGTGAATCCCGTAAGGGAGAATGTTTTGTTTTACACAAAAAAGGATGTTAAACTTGCAAAGAAAAAAATAGCTGTGTCAAAACCTATTTTTTTTCTTTTTAATCATAAAATTATGTTGAATAAGATAAAAGAAGCTGTATCAATTAAATAAAGAACTGTATGCACGCCAGTCAGTCAAAATAAAGGCATTTTCTAAATGTCTAAAGTCAATTTTAAATTTTTTACATTTTTAAGGATTTAAGACTGGATTTAGGGGAGTGGTGGCTCTGATCGCACTGGAAATTAAATCCCGTTAGCCAAAGTGACTCTCTCTGATGGGCTTCTGGCGGGGCAGGCCCTCAACCTGCAGTCACTCTGTGAATCTGCATCCAGCCCTGCATGTAGGCCCTCAAGCTGCAAGGAAAACAACTGCCCTCCGCCCTATGAAAAACCCTCACACTGGTTCCATTCCATCTGAACTGGTGGGGGCCCAGTCCTAACCTGGGATCTTCATGTGGTGGGTGCGGCAATGTCTCTATGGCGTGTGCTCCTGACCTCTCTCTAAGACTGGATTTGAATGACAGGTGACACCAATTTACGTTTTAAAAAAATTGAAACTGTAAGTAACATGAATAATTGTCCTTATAATTGTTATTGTTGAAGTTCTGCAATATATAGATAAATAGATAGACAGACAGACAGAGAAGACACTACATAGTCAGATGGATAAATAGGAAGGTAGATAGATAGAGGCGGCATGGTGGCACAGTGGTAGCGCTGCTGCCTTGCAGAAAGGAACCCCCGGGTTTGTTTCCCCGGGCCCCTCCTTATGGAGTTTCATGCTCTCGATGCTATGTTTCCTCCGGGCGCCCGGTTCCCTCCCACAGTCCAAAGCCTTGCTTGGGTGTATTGGTGATTCTATATTGTCCTGGGTGTGTGTGTCTGTGTGTGTGTGTGTGCATGCCCTGTGGGGCTGGCCCTGCCCGATTTTTTTCCCCTGCCTGGCTCCAGCAGCCCCCCCGTGACCCTGTAGTTAGGATATAGGGGGTTGGATAATAGATAGATAGATAGATAGATAGATAGATAGATCATTAAAATAGTATTATCTATATTTTAAACTCAGAAATTTATTAAAAAAATTGAAACCAGCTTATGAATGCAAACGCTGCAGGTAGGCAATAGCAAGAACAGCGGCCCCAAAACTGAAGTGGTAAAAATGGGTGCATCGGGCCCTGTTTAGCACTACCATAGAGAACGACCAGGAAATGGTTTTAGATCAGTGGTTCCCAAACTTGGTCCCAACTGTGGCTGCAGTTTTTCATGGATTCATGGACCGTATTCATGGTCTCCTTCCAGATAACCAACTTGAGCTCCAGTTTTCAGGTAATTTCTGATGCTTACTGCTTCTAGTTTCAGAATTAATCTTCAGTTGTGGGTCAACTGAGTCAAAGGGTTTACAAAAGGTCTTATTAAATCCTCGTATATGCTTTGATTTTCTCCATTATTTCAGTTTCCAGATCAAAAAATGTAAATGATTATTCTGGCAAGATCTTCCTTTGTAAAGCCATGCTTCTGTCATTTAGTCAAGTTATTTTCATTCAGGTGCTTTTCAAATTGATTTCTACTATAATTATGCATGGTACAGAAGTACGACTAATTGCTCTATAATTACCAGGTCCATTTGTTTTGTTTTGGGAAAACTGGAATCACTTTTGCAACTTTCCAGTCCTCTGGTACTTCTCCTTTCTCAAGTGACCTGCTCTAATATGCCTCATAAAGTTCTTTCATTATACAGTAATGGTAAAATCCCATCAGCTCCTGGGGTTTTATTAGTTTTCAGTGTACTAGGGGGGTGAAGCTCATCTGGCTTTTCTATTCTATAATATTCTTTTATCTGTAACACATAAATAAATATGTGGAATTTTTTCCCGTTCTGGTTCTGGGGTTATGGAATATAAAAGAAAAGGGGGTGCAAATTTAAGTACAGTAGCAGTCCACCCTGACAGTGGTTAAGAATATGGGATCTGGGGCATAGTGTTAAGGTCAACATAGCAAGTATAAAAATGGGGGGCCGCTGGGACCCTAACATGACAAAACACCATCCCAGCTGCAGACATCCTCATTACAAAGGGATCATAGCTTATATGCTGATACATTAAACTGAACTGCACTGGCCCCACATAGTAGATATGAAGGAGATGGTCATGGGGCTGAAAGGTTCCTTTGGTTGCTTTTTCAAACTTGCTTGAGATTTTATTATTACTTTACACCAAATTCCTCCAGCTTCTTTGATATTCAGTTTTCACTTTGCATTGTGCTCTTAATAATTGTTCGTATTTGGTCCAAGATGTCTAATTTCTCCATTTTTCATGAACTCTTTTAGGGTTAGTGTCAATGTTTATCGACATGTAGCCCTAAGGTCGGATGTTGACTTAAGTCCACATACAGGGTAGAGGACAGAAAAAGCCTCCAAACTCACCGTTACGTTATAGATAGACCTTCTTTGCAAGGAGGTGTCACAAAGATGAGTCACAGACATCATGAAGGTTCAGGGCAGCCACCCAAAATATTGTTTCCAGGGTTTCAAAATTGAACAGAGATGTTCTCCAGGTTTGAGTCTAAAATAGCACTGATAGTATGGAGGTAAGATGGCCGCTTTAAAGGCCAGGGAAAGGAAAAGATGTCATTGGACCAGAAGTGGCGTTATCATTGCGCTGGAATCAGAGTTGATGTCATCCCGGGGCTGGAAGTGCGTCATCAATGGCACTGGAACCAGAGGTGATGTTGTTGGGACCGGAAGTGACATCTTCATTGGCTGGAACCAGAAGTGATGTCATCAAGACCAGAAGTTACATCATCAGTGTCACAGGAGTCCTGTGGGATTTCCTGTGAATGGTTTGTAAGAGATTGAAAGCAAGTCAGCACCCAGCCACCCCTAGTCTGGCATGGAATTACTATCATTTAGGCTCCGCCCTCCCCAAATCTGTGTGTGACGAGGATTTTTCGACTTGTTGACTTGATGTCAAATCCCTACATCTAGCATAGAAAACAACATCTAGAATGGCAGCAATCTCAGGTAAAAAGAACGAAGCAAATGTGCAAAGCAAAATTGTGTGTATTATTTATCTATTTATTTATTTTCTTGGTATATCAATCTCCCATTTTGATGTAACTGATCTGGAGATCAAAACAAAGTCAGATACATACATCAGCTAATTGGCCCCAGCTGATGCGGGGCAACTGTTGCGCTTACGGCAACATTGCCCGGGAGGACTCCAGACGCTTACCAAACTCCGATTTTTATGCAAACGATCTGGGAAATCAAAATGAAAGTCAGGTACTGTGGTCACCAGCTGATGGGACTGCTGAACACACCGGGAAGCTGGCGCCTATAGTAATAACGTTGCCCTGGGAGGACTACAGAGATAGGTCTGTGGGAGGACAACTGGCAACTGGACTTCATCAAATGGCACAGCCTGCCAGTGAACACTATAGACTTGCCGTACTATGGATTAGCACTTCCACTAGCTACAGTACCAAGGCTGTCTTTATCCAGAAGGGCCTTTAGCTTTTTAAATAACTTGACAAACAGGTATGTAATACTGTAGGGGCTCATGGGGCATAAAACAGAGTGATATTTTATAATAAGATTAATATAAACTAGGCAGCTCCAGCCCCCTGGCCACCCACCCCGGTTTGTTTACCAGATATACAATTTAAAGAGATTGTTATTTTCATGGGATTGTTACATATGCATTATTTCACTTTTACTTTAAAAAATTTTGTAAAAACAGTACTTGTCCTTTATTTTCGGCCCGGGGATGGTTACATCTCTTTTCAGGATGTCTAAGGGCGCCACATTGTGAAGGGGGGTACAGCTGAAGCCAGCTAAGGAGATGCCGGGATCATCTGCTGGCTTTCTGCTGCTGTGAGCTGCCTGTTCTGCTTGTCACATTGGTTGTTTTAATTGCTGGAGCACATGAAGCATTTCTGCCAAAAAGCAATCCAACAACTGCTAGGGTTAGATGTCCGTGGACTTGCTTTAAATGAGGGCTCACTGCCTTGTCTTAGCGTGACATTGTTAAAACAATACTTGTCCTTTTTTTCCCGGGCCCGGGTGTGGTTAAATTTTTTTCTCGGAAAACAATAACATAAAGTGTTTCTTGCTGGACTTCAAATTGTCTTCTAGAAGATCACGCCTCATCTCCCTAGTCTGCCACCCCAAGATTTTTTAATAATAGAGAGATAAGATTTATGGGTAACACTTTACATTAAGCGTCCATAATTACACTGTAACTACTATGAAATTACCTGTATACGTACAGTGTAACTACAAGTTATTACTCTGTACTTACTGTGTAATACAAAGAAAATTTATAGTTAATTACTCAGTTGTCATTGTTATTCCACAGTTTATAAAATTACAATGTAACAATTTATCACTGACCCAAAAAACAAGTGTACTCACATAGTTATGATGTATCTGTACTTTCAAAATGTAATAAAAACATCAGGGTATGTAACTACAACTATGTAACAGATGTTCTATGGTCTGGGTAATTGTAATGGAGAACTGCAGTGATAACCGCAGGGGTTTTTAATGATATTTCAAGATCACTTTTAAATGGGAAAACATCTTTTCAAAAAGGTTAACGCTTTTGCCTCACGGATCGATTTTCCTGAGATGGAATTCTGTCTTGAGTATATGTGTGTTAAATTTGTCATTCTACCCATGTCTCCCTATGTCGTCTTCATGGGTTTTACTGTCACATCTCAGAAACCGTAGGTTGGGTTATGTGGCCACATGTGTGAGAGTTTTGACTGCTGGTATGTTTGTCAGTAGACCTTCCAATCGGATGGCTCCCCATCCTGGGCCATTTCCTGCCTTGTCCGTGATGCTTGGAAAAGGCTCGCGTCCTGTGTACCTTGGGTTGAATGATGCAAGTTTGTCGTATCATGTTAGGGATGGGTATAATAATAGCCCAAAATTCAACAATAAATAGTGTAACACAACTACAAGAATGTGACAAATGCTTGTTTAAGCAAAACATGTCAAGGAGGTGCCTTTTAGATTTTACAGTACATTAAAGGCCATTCCAGTGTAAGTACAGAGTAAATAGATACATGGTAAGTACATTCTGTTCCCAGGGGAGTTATCGTTGAAAACCTATCCAGTTATCACTGCAATTCTCCATTACAATTGCCCAGACCATCAAACATCTCTTACATAGCAGTACTGGTGGTCCAGATCTAATTATGCAGATCCAGACCATCTGGATGACTTTTGATTTATGTGGTGACGATTCCAGTTGGCACAAAGCATTCTTTCATGTCGCCAGTTTGCACACTTCTCAATGTCGGGATTTTCAGGTGTTTTTTCTATGTAATAAACTTAATAAGTTATAGCGTAATGAAACTTGCATAATTAGATCTGGACCACCCTATAGTTACATACCTGATGTTATTATTACATTTTGAAAGTAAAGATACATGTAACTATGTAAGCACACTTGTTTTTTGGGTCAGTGATAAATTTTTTACGTTTTTAATTTTATAAACTGTGGAATAACAATGACAACTGAGTAATTAACTATAACGTTTCAAAAATATTACACAATAAGTGGAAGAACTAGAAGTCAATGCACTTACACAGGTAATTACATTAGTAGTTACAGTGTAATTATGGACACTAATGTAAAGTGTTACAGATTTAGGTGTGAAACCTTTGCTTTGAGTGATTTTTAGAAAACAGAGTTTTTGAAAAAAATATTCAGCCCTGGGACAAAAGGGAGAGAAAACAATTAGCCGTAAAAGAGTTAAATAATAGTAATGTTACCAGAGGAGAAACCACCAGGCTGATTCCAGGGCTACAGGTGATGAGTTATGAGGGAAGATTAAAGCTGAGCCTTAAATGGAGATGAAGAGGAGACCTGACTGAAGTGCTTAAAGTTATGAACAGAATTAGTGCAGTGGGTCAAGACGGTGACTTTAAAATGAGTTCATCAAGAACACGGGGACACAGTTGGAAACTTGTTAAGGGGAAATTTCACACAGACATGAGGAAGTCTTTCTTTACACAGAGAACCACAGACTCATGGAATAAGTAAGTAGTGTGACAGACAGGAGGACTTTAGGGACCTTCAAAACCTGACTTGATGTTATTTTAGAAGAATTAAGTGGATTGGACTGGCGGGTTATATTGGGTTGAATGGTTGCTCTTGTCTTGAATGTTCAAATGGTTTAATTTCAAAAAGACAATCTAAAGAGCTAATGTGAATCTGAAAGCAGCACAAAGGTCAGTAATGCTTCAAATACAGTTTTGGTAAGCATGGTGACAGCTGGTGACCATGACATCATTATGGTTTTGCTTTTGCATTCCCTGCTGTTTTGGTTTCCATGTAAAGAAAGCATAAACAATCTAGAGTTTGATGAACCTTCAGAAAAAAATGTGAGTAGTTATGAAAAAGGGATATAGGCTATAGGATGGTGAGATTTACCTAAACATGATAACGTGGGCAAGTTAACCAATGAACTTCCTGGTGCACCCATGTTAGAGTGAAACAATTATCACCTGCAGTTTAACGCAGGAGTCCAGCTAGTCAAAAACTTGGTAAATAAAAACGGCCGCATCTCGATTAAGATTTTAAATATTGCAGTTCATTTTGCAGAGTGCAACAGATGACACAGTGTGACAGGTTTGCCAGTACACTGAAAAAAATGGCATGTCAGATTAAAATAAAAAATATGTACATTGGTTGCACATAATAAAAAAGTTTTTATCAAAACTAAAAGGGAAAAAACCAGCTTCTGGAGTAGTGTGTTAAAAAAGTAATGAAAAGAAAGGAAACATTTTAAAAATAACGTAACATGATTGACTGTCATGAGTGTTGGTGGATATATATATATATATATATATATATATATATATATATATATATATATATTGTCACGACGCTCGATAGGGAGGCAGCGGATTGATTGAAGCACCTGGGAAACCACTCGCGCCAGGAATGGTGGGGTATTTAAATTTCTCCCTCTGCTTCCTCATAGAAAAAAAGACCTTTTCCGCACCATAGGCCTGGATTGACCGCAGTGCGACTTCCGCCCTTCCTCCGCCATCTTGCCCTGACGCCATCCTTCCCATCCTCCCTTGCGGTCCTTCCCGGCATCCCTCCACTTTCCCGGGCCCCCCCCAATGAAATGGCCCGGGGCCAGGAGTCGGCGGCGCATTATGAACTATTTTGTTTATAATTTGACCAGTTTTGTTTGTGGTTTTAATAGGGCCGGGAAAAACCCAACCCTTTCTACTGTCTCCCCGGGCCTTTACAAGTGGCGAGCGGCAGGATAAAAGATCCCGAATGGCGGAGGGACAGGACCTCAACACCCGGGGCTGCAGGATGAACGACCAGCTCCAGGCGCAGCTTGGGGCCAAGCCGCCACCACCGGAGCTGGAGGCCCCAAGGCCGGGTTTGTGGAACCCCCGGGGCGAGCCCGACCCCAGGCGGCCCCTCCTAGGGTTCCGGGGCCCCCCGGGGGGGCCCCGGCCTACCTGGGCATGTTTGAGGGGGCCACCCGGGCGTGGCAGGGTCGGGGGCGCCATCTTGGCGCCATATGAAGGGACCCGGCGGGGGGTATTATGACCCCCCTGAGGAGGAGGCCGCAATTCGACCTCCCCCCGAAATATTGGCCCCGGCATTAGCCGGGCCGCAGGCGAATGGGGGAACGGGGTTTTTTGCCCCCGCCCCGCCCCGGGTTGAGTTGGGGGGGCAAGATGGGCGCTGGCGCGCCAGGGGGGCCCCCCCGGGGGAAAGGGTGGGGTGGCCTGGAAGGGGCCGGGTCAATGCGATCCCCATTTCCCCGCCCAGCAGGTCGGGACACTATCAGAACATGTCGGGCCTCCCGCGTCCTGGAGCGCGTTGGCGGTCCTCCACGGGGCGAAAAGCCTGCTGCGGGGAACCGACAGGGGGCGGCCCCCCCGAGCCCCCGGGGCCCTGCAGAAGCGCCAGCCAACCAGAGAGGGCGGGCCCGCGCTGTTTAAGTGTGGCGGACCGGTCACCTCTCCAAACTCCCCCCATCACCCCCCGGAGCCTATGGACTGCGCTGGCGTCCCGGAGAGGTAGTACCCCCCGCCCCCCTTGGCGAGTCAATAGGGGGAGTGGTGTTAAAAAGGCCCCCGGGTTTTTTTGATTCGCGCAACATTACCATTGTTGTTTTCCCCCCGTTTTTCTTCCAACAGTGGTTAAAACAGCTTTTGTTGGTCACCGGGGTTGGGGACTAGGTCATTCGCCCGCCACTGCTATGTCACCTGGGGGGGAACCAATCAAATGCGGCCCTGTTTCCCTGCCCCCTTCCCCAGTGATTCTGGGAAAAAGGGGTCTAAAGAATCAGCGGTAAGCCATTCGCGCCCCCGGGGCCTCTTGGATTTTTTATGGGGGGGAAAAGGCACCCCCCCCGCGGCCCCCGCCGGCACGGGGGCGGGCCCCCAGGGGCCCTGGTGTCCGGGGCCCTTTTCCGGGGTTGGGGACCTTGCCCCGGGAAGATTCCCCGGAGAAGGGACGGGGAACTTTTCCCCGGGCCCGGGCCCCCAAGACCCCCGGCCTGGACCATAAATTTGTCCCGCCCCTTTGGGGGAAAGTGGAATGATGACTCCCGCGTTTTGCCGGGAATCGTCGTTCTGCAACAGCCCCCCAGGGGGTCCCCCCGGGGAACCCTTCTTTGTCCGAGAATGATCTTTTTACCGGGGGCCCAAGGGGGGAGTGGGGAAGTTTTCAACGCCCCTTTCCGGGGGGAGAATGCGGTTGGAAATCTCACCCCCCGGCCCCCCCCGGGGCAAAAAACACGGGAGAGGATTAAGCCCCCGTTTTTACTGGCCTGGGATCAATGGGAGGTCAGGGTTCTGTCAATCCTGTCAGTGCCAGCCCCGAATTCCAGGAGGGACCGGTCCTCTAGCCCCTTTTCCCCCTTTTACACCCCCTTAAAAGGTGGGGGGGGGTTTGGGCCCCCGGGGCCCCCAAACCCCGGCCCCCTTTATCCTAGTCATGGGGGACTATGCCACCCGGCCCCAGGGGGTTCCCGGGGCCCCGCTAATACTAAAAAGCATCCCGGGAACTGGTTAAATTTTGCCGGGGGGTTTTAAGGACCCCCGGGGCCAGGTCGCCCCCGGATCGTTCAAGGGGTGGCCTTCTGCAGATAAAGCACCTGGCGCAGTTATCACCCAAACGGGCGGGTTGGTGACGATTTTTCAGCGTTTAACGTCCCGCCAAAAGTCACCCGGGCGGGGGGAACTGGGACCAGCTCCCCCCCGCTGGGTTTTGCCCAGGGGAGGACCCAGGCCTCACAGGCTTCTCCCTTTGATTTCTATGGGGGCAACCCGGGGGTCCCCGACATCCCAAAGAAAGGGTGGGAGGCCCGGGCTCTTCCCTCCTCAACATTTTGAGCCGGCGCAACTCGCACCGACCAAAAAGATCAGGCCCCTCCAAAGAAACCGTGACTGCGCGCGAGCCGGCCGGTGTTACAAAAACCCTCCTCCGGAGTTCCGCCCGGGGACCCGGGTTTTGGGGCTGTCCCCACCTCCCACCCGGTGCCGTACGGCAAAGGGGCCCTTTCGAGGTTAAGGAGAAAAGGACCGCGACTATTTGGTGAAACAGCCCCTCTGGGCAGTGAAGGATCTATCATGTCAACCTGTTAAAGCCCCGGAGAGATGGAGGGGCCCAGCCCCGTGGTCACTCCCCTTTTCAGCACAACTGCCCTTTAACCCCGGGGACTGACCCCCCCAAACAGCGGGGGGAGTTGCCCAAACACTCCCCGGGCCCTCCCGGGGTGGCGGTACCCCCCGGGGCGGCTGATTGACCGAAAAGTCCGGGCCCGGGAATCGCCCCGGGAGGCCCACGACTCCGGAGGCAAACGCCGGGGGGTGAACTGGGGGGAAACGTTTTTGGGCATGGACATAATTTAAGGAGCCATAGTCCCTGGTCCGTATTGTCCCCGCCCAAACCAGGGCCCCCGGGGGTTCTGAATGACTTTAGACGCGAATCAGATTCCCGTGCCTACCCCATGCCCCCATTTCGACCTCCTTGGCGGCTGGGTACGGTTTATCTGACACCCTTTACATGACAAAGGGTTTTGGGAAATTCCAAAAGGCATCCGCAAAGGGGGAAACGGGCCTTTTGCACCCTAGCGGGGGACTCAGTCAAAAGGGCCTCCCCCTTTGGGCCAGGGCCCGGCACCTTCCCCCGCTTAGATAGAGTGCTAAAGCCCCCCATCCATAGCCGCCCCCCCTGGATGCGTTGTCATTATTCCCCCACCGGGAGGGCATCTACGGATGCCTGTCCCCCAACCTGGCTAAAGGCCTCCCCAAACCCCGGGGAAAGGTTTTTGGATTAAAAGGCCAAATATTTAAACTACCTTGGGGGGCAAGGACAGGGGGGCCCAAAAGGGTCCAAAATTAAAGACATCTTAGAATGGCCCCCCATCCAAAAAAACAGGTGCAGGCTTTTTTGGGGCTTTTGGGTTACTACCCCGGTTTGTTCCCGTTTTTTAAGAGCAGCCCCGACTGACCTGACAAAAGGGCCCCCTATCGTGGGGCCGACAAAAACAGAACAGCTTTAGTGACCTAAAAAAAGGGCCCCAACTGACCCGTTTTGGACGGATTTGGGCCCGTTTTTTTCCCCACCCCCGCCGGACCGGCCTGGGGCCTTGTGGCCAGCGCGATGGTTGGGACCCTGTGATGTACCCGCGGGAAACGATGGCCGGGGGGGACCCTGCGGGGGTGGAGGGAGGTTTGGCCATTAAAAGGGAGTAACCTCCGTTTCCTGCTGGGTGGGCCTGGTGACTGATCCGCGACTTCAGTGGGTGTCCCACACAAAGGTCGAATCCGGGTCCCGGTGGTTCCTGGACTTGCCCATAAGTTCACTGTCACTTTGGGGGGCACCCTTCAGGGCCAAACCCCATGCCCCCTCGTATTCCCACCTCCGGTTAGGGGCCCGCCCGACCTGGCGGTCCTGGGGGAAGGGGGGGGGTTTTTCCAGCCGGTGGGAGGCCGCGGATTGATTGATACCTGGGGAAAACCCCTGCCGCCAGGGGTGGGGGGGTATTAACTTTTCCCCCCTTCCTCAAAAGAAAGACCCTTCCCCCGCACCATAGGCCTGGATTGACGCGGGGAACTTCCCCCTTCCCCCGCCATCTTGCCCCGTTCCTTCCCATCCTCCCTTCGGTCCTTCCCCCCATCCCTCCCCCCCCCTCCCCAATAAAAAAGCCTTTGGAAAAGGGCGATTATAACTATTTTGTTTATAATTTTGACCAGTTTTTGTTTGTGGTTTACAATATCGGGGCGGAAAACCCCCCCCCTTCTACTGTCTCTGGTCCTTTAAATATATATATATATATATATATATATAAACACACTATATAAAATATATATATATAAAACACACACACACACACACATCCACAAAATATATACATATATAAAATATAATACATATTCAATATATATACACACACATACATATATATATACAACATAAAAAGTGTATAATAAATATATATATATACCAAAACACACACTATATAAAAATATATATATAAAATATACATATATACACCTTATAAAACTATATATATATATATATACACATACATATATACTACATATCTACATATATATACACACACAATATATATATACATACATACAAAAATATATATACAATATCTACATATACATATATATATATATTAGGGTGGATTGTTAAAAAATTAATCTAATTAATTAGAGGCTGTGTAATAATTAATCTTATTAATCGCATTTATGCCCAAATCGCAAATGTTGTTTTTAATTTTAAAAAAGGTTTTAGTGGCTTACAGAATCAAATAATAGACATGGACATGAATATTGTAAACTCAAGTCTTTAATTTCGAAAAAAAATGCATTTAAACTGCATTTCAATTCAAAATAGAAACAAAATATCATCCCTGGTTAAAATTGGGCAGACTTAAAAATAAAGTGGTTTTTTAATTTTAAGACATTTTCAGAATGGTATTGTCTTAGTAATAATAAAAAATTTCAACATAAAGTGCAGTTTTTCTTAAAAATAAGTCAGAAACATAAAAGGTAATTTGACCAGCCTCTTTTAAACTCTGAGTAACCTTACCCAAAAAATTATTTGTACATTAGGCTAAAACAGTGTGATCATTGAACATTTTGTAATTAGATGTATTTAGAATTACTAACGGTCACGGAAGTCAATGATCCAGTAAGAGCCACAAAGTCCGCTTTCTGTAATGCATCTAATTTTGCTTGCTTTTCAGTGCCATAAAGCTGTTGAATTTTTACTTGAAATCGCTAACTGTAGACATTTTCTACCACCACTGTTATGGTCTACAGTCCAAAGCAATGTATTTTGTGAGAATTTTAAGTTTGACCTATGTTGACTTACTAATTTTGGTCCTAAAACCAGTCATTTCATGAGGTTTGGGCTGCCAATTTTTGGGGGAAAACCCCCCCCCTTTAGTGCTAACAGCATACACAGTTTTGTGCTCGCTGAACATTTTTCCATTTAAGATGGAACCGTGGGTTGAAGTGCCTCGTGGTATCAAACTTTTTTTGCACATTTTGCCCCAAAAACCCGTTTTTATAACTTTGTTGGGTAGTTTTTTTAAAATGGGAAATTTTCCCCCGATCAGTTTTTGGGCCCTTTCTTATTTTTCCCTTTTTTTAGCTCGATGTTCTAATGTAATCGATGTACCAGGAAATCATGCATTGAAAAATTTCCCTTTGCTTAAGCGGGGGGGTTAAAATGCATTATTTTTTACGCAGGGTTGCCCCAAATTTCAAAGGGAAAGTTTCCCCTCAAAATTTCGTAAATTTAAAGTGTTTCAGGATTCCAGTATTGGTTGGGGTTTCCCCAATATTTAGCGGTAGCGGTCTATGAACAATTTAACCTTTCCAGTCCTGAAAAAGTCATTTCCCCGGCCTGGGTACATGACAAAGTTTCTCGCTTGCGGGGCTATCTCGCCGATCTCGCGTGTCCCGGTTTATTTAATGTTAGCTAAGACCGGCACTTAAAAATTTTCGCACAGAAATTTTTAACCCCACAAAAGGATCCAAAGCCATATTTATACCCCGCTTTTTTATTAAACTTAATCTCAAAAATTTTATTCGTGAGGTGACAAACGGCAGCGGGGTGTGTCATAAACTTAAAAATTTACGGTTTACACCGGCTTTGTTTCCACAGTAGCTCACTTAGAATATGCTTTTTCGTCCTGCTATACTTTTGCGCCTTCTCAACTTACGTTTTGTTCGCCTTACCCTTGCTGACGGGGGGCGTTGATGAGGGGACCAACCCCGCTCACATGGCCGACTGCGCTAGGCCTTATATAGTCGAAGTAGGTTCCAGTTAGCCGTTTGAATTTCAAAAGCTGCTTTAAATTTTTTTAAGAAACAAAGGGAAAAACCGCCAAATTTCAGCCTTCTCCCCCGGGGAAATTGGAGAATTAGTGGAGTGATATGAGTCATCAGTGAGGGGGTTTTATTAATATAGATAATTTAATCATGTTTAATCCCCAAAATTTTTATATTCTGAAACAACATGTATTTTTATATAAAATTTACATTTTTCATTTCTGTTAAAATTTAAACTATATGCTCCAATAGGGCCCCCGGGTTTATTTGCAAAACAGCCTTGCCCCCTTAATAGAGACTGGTGCTATTAGAACCCCCATTATTAACAAAAAACCCTTTAGACGGTAAAGTAGGAAAAAAATATTGGCTAATATTACAAACGCTACTTTTTTTGAATTTCACTTCAAAGACTGTTGAAAAGGAATTTTTTCTACCTTTTCCTCCTTGTTTCCAAACCAAAAGATGCCGTTGTTGCCAGCACATCGCTTCCCCCTTCTTCCAGGTTTTCCTTTTTTTGGACAACCGGAAAAAATAAAGGTTTTAGAAACCGGATTCCATTTTTTATATATTGTAATGACCGGGTAGCTGTGCATGGTCATTTTGGGTATTTCTGTACGTTACTGTTTTTATGGGGGAACAAGGCAATTGTTTCCTGTTGTACTATAAATGTTATATGTGTTTGTGTTTTCAGTTGTTGGGTGGACTTTATTTGAGCCCCGGGTGGTAAGGTAACAGTTACCATCATGGAAAGGATTCTTTTTGAATGACCTTGGCAATGGCCTTGCAATATGTTGAGCTTTGTTTCTTACCTCTAATAAAAATATACAAAAAGGGCAGAGCTGTGTGTTCTAGATTCCATCTATGCAATTATGCCGGGGGAAAACCCGGGGTCGTTGTTAGGGAACAGTGTTCTGCTTTAAAGAGCTAGGTGCTTTGGGGGAGGGGCATTCTGCTGGGCCCACCAGCGGGGGAAATGCCGTAGGTTCGGCCCGAACTTAATACTCAACCACCCCGGGTTTTTAAAAATCACTGCTGAACCCAAAAGTATTAAGAAAGAAACAGGCCCAAAAAATTGCTGTTGGCAAATATCAAAGACCGGCTACTGTTAGAGACCATACTATTTGGCGGGGGCCCCCCTGAAACCCGGCACAAAATTTTCCCCCTTTTTTGGAGCATATACTATGTTATGTTGCTGGCTTTCTGAAAAAACTCCAAAGGAACGGGGAAACCCAACCCGGGCCCATTGGGGGAGCAGCCTACTGCCCCCCATGCCCGGTTGATAAAGCATTAAAGAGAATACAAGAAAAAGGGAGTGGCGTTAGTCTGTGTGATTATGTATTTTAAATGAATTTCTGAATATTTTGTTTTTTTTGTTTTTTTTTTCTTTTATTTCAAACCATTTTTTAACCAGCGAAATAATCAAACAACAACCTGTTCTTCTTTGAAAATCACATACTTTTCCCCAAGTGGTCCAACCTCTGCTGATGAAAATCCGCGGGGGATTCATTTTTGGTGGACTAAATATAACTTTTGATTTCTACCTAAATGCTAAATTTGTATATTGCACATCCCCCAAGATTCAATAAATTAAACATGATCGAGTTATGTTCAAAAATGGGAAAATAAACAATATATGTCTATAAAGTAAAACCATTTTGTAAATGTAACAACCTCCCTTTCCCTTTTTTTAGTGTAGAATTGACTCAGATACCAACTTGGCCAGGAGAAAATCATCTCATTTCAACATGGGCATATTCTAGTAAAAAAGGGGACAATTAAAAATGACCCGATTAGATTTAACACATCAGATAAATCCCCTCCCCCAGTCTATTGGGTAAAAATTGGAAAATTAAGGGGTAAAATTTGAACTAGAATTGGGGTGCACAAACCCACATCAATCAATATGTGAAATAGGGTTTCGGGGTTGTAGGGGGTTAGAAGCAATGAGCTTGTAAGTAGCTGTGAGTAGTTATTAACAAACATCATTTCCTTTAACAGTAGGGCAGAAACCGCGCTGCTTCAGGGATCAACGACCTGGGCTTAATGTATAGCCTACTTTTATAAACTTGCTAATATCGTTTTGTGATCGACTATGGATGTAACATCAAAGTGTTAAGCGTTATGCCCTGCTCACGAAAATGTTTACAGTTGCCGATGGTATTTGATTTTCATCTGATTGTATGCAGCGCACGAATGTAGTGGTGCAACCTTAAAATTTTCCTGGTGTGCAGGCTATAGGAAGGGTCAGCATGAGATGGTTTTCCAAAAAAAATTAAACCCGCCCCTCTGGGGCTCCATAAACTTAGAGGGTTGGGGAAGAAAACAAAATTCAGGGTTCCAAGGCCTAAAAGACCATTCAGCCCACTTGGCAATCAGACCTAATATAATTCTACATCCCCAATCCCCTGTGATTGACCAATTCCGGGAATTTTTTTCCCCCCATAAAAAAAAAAGGTTCTGCACTCAATGACCACGCTGGTCCCTTATTTAAATCAACAAAAAAACCCAAAAAACCTCAGTGATGGTGCTGTATATAAAAAACATGCAATAAGATCTCTCACCACGTCAGACCTCCCCAAAACACAAACACATTCCCAAATTACCAAAAATGTTTGGGGTTTTGGCCCCCTATAAAAAAGAACCAAAGTTTAGGATCCGTGTGAAAAGCAGCCCTGTCCCATATTACATGGTTATTCTAAAAGTTTTTTCATAATGTAAACTGGGAGCCCCTTTTCCTATCACTTTAAAAATTTCCAGCCCCATTCTTTTTTTCTTCCCCAAGATGTCTTAAGGGGGCCCTTGCTCCTCAAAAGCTTGCATTTGTAACTACTTGTTAGCTAATGAAGGTGTCTTTGACCACTTTCCCTGCATCTTATGGCTAACTGGTCGACACTTTACCCCCCACACTGAAAAAGTTGTAATAAGTAGAGGGGGGGGAAGGGTTTTGGGGGGCAGCCACCGTTTAATCCGGTTTCCGGGCCAAAAAGTATTTGGGGCATTGTAAATCTTTTAAACAACAGAGTCAAAAAGAATGCCCCGAGAAAAAGGCAGTGGGCTTTATAACAGAGGGATGATGTGCCCTCTGGGCGGCAAGTGACCCCACCCTTTGGGGCGGCCCCAAGTGATGGCCTTCCTGGAAATGGGCCCCGGGTGGGTTTTCCCGGGGTAAGCCCTCAGAGAACTCAGAAGAAGGCGCTACCCGCCCCGGGCAGATGTGTAATCAGTATTTTCTCCCTTCAGCTGCCCCCCCATGCCCCGTTTTTGGACAAAAATAACATTGATGGGTGTTCAAAACATTTTTTCTCTTTCAAAAACAAGATTAGTCATTTGTGTTGCAGCTTGAAATTTTTTTTCAGATCTCAAAGAAAAAAATTAGTTTGTCCAATACAGAATGGAATAAAGAATTGTTGACTGTTCAAGGGGGCAACATCTGGGGCCTCATGATACGCTTGCGAATTCACACTATAACTGGCGTAAGCAAAAAAACGGAAATGTTCATAAACAAAAAACCCAGATGCATAAATTTAAAACACCAATTTCCACGTTTTTCCCAACATAAACCGGTCGTGAAAAAATTGCACGCGCCTGCTGTCCTGAAATCAGTAAAAATACCCTTAAGCTCACCTTCTGTGAAAAGACAATGGAAAAGCACAGGGAGGGGAGGCAAAAAAAAAAACGAGTATTTGTTGTTTGTAAAAGTGGTATAAAAAAAAGGAAGTTGTCGATTGACTAGAGTTTGGAGAAATAAAAGCTCAAGTTCACAAAGTCACACATTAAATAAAAAAAATTTGGGGAAAATAAATCGCTAAAAAGGCAAGATGTGCCCACCGCTGAGTACTTGGTACAAAAGAAAAAAAATGGCATACGGGGGGAAAAAAGTATGAAATGTCAACTTCAATTCAAAATTCCAACTTTAATCATGTAGTTTATTTGTCATTGAAGGAACATCAAAACTTACTTAAAATCTTTTAATTTAATAGTTTCTCAAATCCCATCTAACTAAAGTAGCATGAAAAAATGCTTTGTTTTTTTTTGATCTTCTATTCTCTATTTGTGAACCCAAACGTGATTCTTTAAGGGGGCTTTCTTCCTTCCCGGGACACAGAATGCATTCCATTCATAATATCATAGCTCTCTGAATAATTAAAATACTGAGATGTATGGGATATCATTTTCTGATGATGGGGTTTAAAAAGCATGTTATTAAACTAGGAACACAGTGGGAGTTATTGTTCCTGCCTCAGGGAGATCTTGTTTCGCCGGACCTTGATGAATTTATTTATTGCATCAGTACTGTCTCTTTCAAATGTATTTAACCCCAATTCCTGTCCTTCCTTTTCTTTCTCCAAATCCAATGGGCAACAATCAGCTCTGTAATAGACTTGCCATCTGTAAGATTAAGCGGATTCTTCAAAATTTTTAAAGAAACATTAAAATTTTCTTAAAAATGTTTAGAAGAATACACAGGCGGGGCAGGAACAATCTTAAACGAGCATCAGTTTCCTCACATGTTTAATTAAACAATATAGATTTTTTAAAATTTAATGAAAAGTTTATCTGTATAATATAATAAACATTTTTTGCGCATTTCATCTTAAAAATGATATAGTCATATGTAAATCTTTTTAAAAGGGGCTGGGTTGTGCTAATAACTGTATTCAAGTTTACAGTGGTGTTGTACAAAAGTAAAAAACAATTCTAAAATAACCTGATGGGTGATTGGTGCATTTTAGTTCTTGGGGTGAAACTGTTTCGAACCCGGGGAAAAACTTAAGCATTTGCCATATGGGGGCAGTTCAAATAGACAGATGGGCCGTGCTTGATGCTTTTCCCCACAATTTTCTTTCCAATCAGCTGCTGAGCTGTGATTCCCCACTAAGACACAGTGATATAAATCTCCAGTGGTGCGGGGTAAAAGGAAAAAAAGTGGCAACCCACAGCTGAAAGAATGAAAAAAAGGTGAGAGAGTAAAACCGCTAGAATACTTTGACCATTCGGGACCTTATATTTTACAGGTTAATTAAAACAGATGCCTTAAACTAATAAACAAAACAATTAATTTCATGTATTTATGCCGCAGGGGTGGTTTGAAAAAAAAGAAAAACCACACTGGAACGTAGCACTGCTTTGGCCTGGGTGCCACCAGTCTGCAAAACCAAGAGAAGTTAGTCGACGGGTATAGGCACCGTGGAAATGTGTGGCTTTATCCAAGTTTGGTTTTTTATACATTCGATTTGAGGGGGGGCCGTTTGTATATTTTTTGGTCAACTTTCCAGTCTGATGGTTTTCCCAACTCCCAAAAAAGAAGACGATTTAAAAAAAATGTTTACTTCAGAAAAAAAACAATGAACTGCAACCAAAAACTCAATTGTTTTGCCTCAACTTAAAGATTGTGGATCAAAAGCAAAAAGAATTATCTTGGTTCAGTTAAAAATATTAAGTGTGAATCATCACTTTTTTTTTTTAGTGCAAGATTCGTCATGATTGTTTCCCTTTTCCCGATTTTGAAACCCATTCATTTAAAACCGGCATTGAGCAGCTAGAAATGACAGGCGCTTCCTTCAGGCCCTCAATGGCTGAGTATGAAACTAAAGGGGAGGCTTTGCAGATGGTTTTTACTATTTGACAGTTGTGGAAGGATGATAAATACTGAGGTTTATTTTTTTCTTTTAAGATAACATTTCTTTGAATTTTTTGGGAAAATCATTATGGTGAAACCGTTAGGAGGCATAGAGTGCCCACCCTGCTGTTGTCCACAAACCACAGGACAATCAGGCTGGATTGAAACCTTTAGAGCCCTAAGAACTTACAAGATTTTGGTCCCCAATACAGTATATAAATTCAAAATATAAACAATAAAAAACCCCCTAAAATAGCATTTTTTTTTTCGAAATAAATTAAACACAGAAAGAGGGAAAAATAATACTTCCACTTTATCTACAATTGAAAATTTTTCCCTTCTAATTGAAAATTTTTCATCAGATCTTCAAAGCTAATCTTACTAAACATCTGCTTCTATAGTTAGGGACAGATAAAGCATCCCGTCTCCTCTGTTATTACAATTTTATTATACATACACTCACCTAAAGGATTTTGGAACACCTGTTCAATTTCTCATTAATGTAATTATCTAATCAACCCAAACACATGGCAGTTGCTTCCTGCATTTGGGGGGGTGGTCCCGGTCAAGACAATTTTCCTGAACTCCAAACTGAATGTCAGAAAGGGAAGAAAAATGTTTGCAATTTTGGGTGGCATGGTTGTTGGTGCCAGCGGGCCCGGGTTGAGTATTTCACAATCTGCTCAGTTACTGGGATTTTCCGCACAACCATTTCTGGGTTTATAAAATGGTGTGAAAAGGGAAAAAACATCCGTATGCGGCGTCCCGTGGGGGAAAATGCCTTGTTGATCTGAGGTCAGAGGAGAATGGGCCCCACTGATTCAAAACTGATAGAAACAACGACTGAAATAACCACTGTTACAACCGAGGTATGCAGCAAAACATTTGGAACCAAACACAACCGAGGGGGATGGGCCCAAAAGCAGAAGACCCCCGGGACCCCTCATCCCACTACAAATAGGAAAAAGGCTACAATTTGACCAACAAAATTGGACAGTTGAAAACTGGAAAAATGTTGCCTGGGCTGTGAGTCTCGATTTTGTGAGACATTCAAATGGTAGAGTAATTTTTAAAAAGAATGGAAAAGGTTCTGCTTTTTTACCACTGTGCGGCTGGTGGTGGTGGGTAATGGTGTGGGGGGTGTTTTCCCAAAAAGGGCCCCTTGTGCCAATTGGGCATCATTTAAATCCCGGGCTACCAGCTTGTTTCTGCCCTTCCATCCCTTCGACCACCTGTCCCATCCTCGGGTGGCTCTTAAGGGAAAATGCACCATGTCACAAAGTTTCAATCTTTCAAATTTGGGTTTTTTGAACATGACAATAGTTCACTGTACTAAAAAAGGCCCCCCCAGTCGCCAGATCTCAAACCCCAAAGAGCATCTTTGGGATGTGGTGGAACGGAGCTTTTCCCCCCCATGTGCATCCCCCAAATCTCCATCAACTGCAAGATGCTATCCTTCAATATGGGGCCCAAAATTTTATGGGAAGCTTTCAACCTTGTTGAATCAATCCATGTAAAATTAAAAGGGAGTTCTGAAGGCGAAAAGGGGGCAAAAACCCTATTGTATGGTGGTCCTAATAATCCTTTTGAGTGTATATCTCTACAATTCAACTTCAGTCTGTCCCCTTTCCAAAAAAACCACTTAACAATTTAGATCGTTTTTTTTTCTATAATTTGTTTTAACATTTCGGTTGATTTTCAACTTCTCTTATTGCTGAATCACAGTCCCCTTGGTACCAATTTATTTGCAAAAACCGAAAACGCAGAGGGTGAGGTGGGGGTGAAGGGGGACATCAGGGTGTGGAGGGGGTCTGTCTCTGCTTTTGGAGGTACCCTCCGCTTAGCTAGCGATCCCTTTTTTGTTTATTGTTTTTTAAAAGTTTGTCCTTTTCAAAACCCTTTTTTGGCAGAGCCACGGGGAATTTGTATAGATAGATAGATAAATGGAGGATGGTGGCCCGTTCATTCCGCCAATCCCCCCCGCCGAGGGGGAGTCCTCCCTGCAGCATGGAGGTGCCCAATCCACAGGGAAATCTGAAATTGGTTTTAAAAAAGCCCTGCAAATACCCTGGGGCCACTAGGCTCAGGAAGGAACAATGGTTTTTGCCACGCCCGGAAGTTAAGTCCCATGGAAAAGGGGGAAGGGCGTGTTTCTGGGGGAAGAAAAGGATTTTTTTATCTGACCGAGTGATAGAAGATCTGGGGATTGGAACCCGGGGCGGGGAATCAAAAGGTTGGGGGAGCTCCCAGATGGAAGCTGAGGGGGGGACGCCGGGGGAGTTTGGCTGTTTATTGTGGTTTAATTAATGAATAGGGAGGAGGGTGCTTGGTGCACTGTTGTTAATAAATAAAGTAAAATTTTTGGGGACTTTTTTTGGTTCTGGCATCAGACGGGGGTTAAAGGGGGCGGCCCCCCTATCTGTCACAAAAAGATAGATAGATAGATAGAAGATAGATAGATAGAAAAGTTTTATAACTTTTGTTTAATTTTGGGACCCCTTTTTTTGGGGAACCTGGCATGGAAAAATGACTATGGTGCCCCAGTCCCCTTTATACCCCCAAAGGGGTTTTTTCTCTTAATCCTGCCCTGAGGGCCCCGGGGGATCCTCCTTAGTATCTCCCGGTCTTTTTCCCCAGCTATTGTTTGATTATCCATTTCCAAAGCCCCGGGGATGACGTCACTTTCTGTACAACCGAAGAGAAAACCCCCACTCTTGTTGGAGAGAGTTGCTCGACTTTAATTAAAATATCAAATGAAATTTTATTAGTCACATGCAATTATTTTTTTTTTGTAGTGATGTGGTCTTTGGGATTCATCGGCTTGAAGTCCAGCATGCATTGGGGCGGTTTGCAACGAGTCGGCGGCAGGGATGAGGATCAGCAGCTTCAAATCGGGCTTTGGGCCAGTAGGAAAAAATTTGGGCTTTCCTTGATGGGAGGTGAGGGGAAAAAAAAGGGTGAAGATCGAAGATGGATTAATCCCGTGAGTTATGTTGATATCCCCCCCATAGTGGGGGGAAGAAGGGGCTGAGTCAGCAAGGAAGTTTCATTTCCCGTTGATCCATGTGCTACCCTCACCTATGGTCAGGCTTTTGGGGAAGACAGAAAGAATGAGATGGGGGGCCTGTAATGAGCTTTCTCCACAGGGTGGCTGGCTCTCCCCACAGATTTGGTGAGAACAGGCGTACAGGAGAGGCCAGTACAGCCATTTACCTTCCACACGAAGGGGCCCGTTGATGGTTGTCATCTTTGGGGTTTCCTCCTGTATACTTCCCCGTGGAGGTTTACAGACACAATCACTGGGAGGGGACCCCCGACAAGATGCAGTGTTTTTGGGAAATTCATTTCCCCTTTGCCTGGGAAACCTTTGGGGTTACGGTGGTTGGCAAATGTGGTGGGAAAGGACAAAGGGCCCACTGCTAAGACGACCCCCTTTGGATAAGTGTTGGAAAATGAATGGATGAATGAATGAATGAATGAACATACAGTTATACACACAGTACAATCGAATGAAATGCTAGTTGCCAATGACTGTGCATTAGAAGAGGAATGAAAAAACAATAGACCAAAAAAATGAATATCCCAATGACAGAATAAATAATAACTTAATATAGGAAAGTGACCATAGGGCATCATGTAGCCTGAGGCGCTGTCCTCATTTAGGATGGACTGTGGGCAGAAGCTCCTTTCTTCGACAGTGGTAGTATTTACCTGACTGCAGCACAGAGAAGGAGCGACATTGATGTACGGTGATGTCACCAAGTCCCAAACTGAAGCCCATTCGAGTTGGTATTATTAGAGTTTGGCGACTTGTCTGTCCCCTCGGTGTCCAGAGTCGTGTCTTCAGTTGCACAAATGGCACACCATTTGTGTATATACCACAGACTTTTAGAGCACACCCTTGGTGCACACTTTCACTTTCATAAACAGTCCCTAGCGGGAAAAAGCATCCACACACACACAGTAGCATCAAACTTCATGCCTTACCTGAGCAGTGTTTGGAGCATGCACCATTTAAACATTCATTTACTTTCCGAAATTAATAAAACTCAAAGTTGTCTCCTTCAGAACTTCTCCTCCGGATGAAGATGGACTTGAAATGATGAAGCAGCCCAGCTGGAAAAGCTGACTGCATTAGAAGGAAACAATTATGAAGACTTGAGAGTTGTGGGCTAAAAAGGGGGGTAAGCAGCAGCTCTGCTCTGATTAGTGTTTGGATGAAAATGTGTTTTCTTTGAATCTAATCCCGTCCCAGAAAGCTAAACAGATTGGTTTTCAGCCCTGATAGTCTACCTGTATATATACACTGTAAAAAAAAAGTTACATTTACGGTAAAAACTGGCGCTAGGTCGCCAGGATTTTACCGTTAAAAGAGTAAGAATATTTTTTTTTTCTAAGTACACTTTAAAAATAATGTTAAATTTACGGTAAAATACTAGCAACTGGTTGCCAAAATTTTACTGTAATAAATAAGAGTGACAATATTTTTAGGTCGACAGTATAATTTTGTAGTACAAACTAGTGATGGGTCGTTCTTGAAGGTTAAGTTGTTTTGTATGAAGCGTATTTCAGTTCCACTATTCTGGCTCGTAAAAAAAATTCAAGTGCAAGTGTTGTATTTTGAGGAGATATTTTGTACAAAGCTGAATTTGGTGAACAAAATTCATTGCTGCGTGCAAAAATGTATTTCGTGTTCGCTTATCCCTATACACACACACAATAGCACCCCTCTGCTCCCGTTTTTTATTTAGCTTGCTTAAATTGTTGCTGCTCCGCTTCTCTGCTGCAAAGGGTCAACTCTTAATACGTTATAAGTGTGCCAAAAAGCCCCAAACACAGATTGGGCTCAATCCAGCTCGCTTAACTTGCATTCGGAACAGTCCCAAAAGTAGCTAAATCCACAAACTCAATTAAACCCCAATTTGGGATAATATCTTTAATTATTTTATTTTAAAATTGGGGATTAATTGAGTTTAGTGATTCTAATTCGGGCTTTTCGGGAAAGCACTGCAAACTAATTCAAAAACAATCAGAATTTTTTAAACCAAGGGCTGTGATTGGTTGCTTTTGTAACACACTTATAACGTGCAGAGGGTTTGGCGCGGCGGAATGTTGTGGCGCTTCCATTGCTGGCACAAAAAAAACCCGAGCGAAGGAAGTGCTATTAAAGGATAGCGCAACACTGAAATACATTTTTGCCGCGGCTAATTTTGTTCACTCAAATTAAATTTTCCTCAAAAAAACTCTTCAAATCAACACTCACTGCAATCTTTACGATAATATCCACGTGTGCTCCGGGAAAAGTGGCACGAAATAGCGCCATAGTTTTGACGTATCTTTAATGTGATCGGGAAGAACAAGTGTCTCGTGGGGTGATTGTTGGGGGGCGCTATTCTTCCTATAGTTTCTGTTTGGAATTAATTCCCAGTTTAGTCTTGGTTTTCGAGTTGTTGTTCATCACGTGACACCCATACGCTTAACCTATACATCTGGGCGGAAGAGGTGAGACGCCCAATGACTCGAAAAATGATTAGTTCATTTTTGACGAGACTCAGAGGTCGAGTCGTGAAATGATGCAAACTTCCCCTCACTAAATAAAAAAATATTTGGCTTTTCCCAAAATCTAAAAGAAAAGAATTGTTAAACCATAATCAGAAATTCATTTTGTTATAATAAATATAGGGGAAACCCAAAAAACAATATGTATTGGCAGTGTCAAACCCCAGTACCCAATTTATATCAGTTAGTTAATAAAACAAAAGCAAAGCATGTATGATTTAATTAAACACTTGAAAACAATTCAATGTTTAAGAAATTAAGACGTTGCCTGGTAGGGAAGTAAAATTTTTTTCTTTTGTGGTGTATGGTGTCCTACTTAACGAATACAACCCACCATAAATCAGCTTCCATAACCTCAAAACCTTCAGCACGTGGGGAAAAATAAGTCTGCAGCTTAGGTTAAGTTTTTTCCCTACTATTCAAAGTATGCGGGTTTACGAGGGAACAATATTGTAAAAGGGGCGTGTCCTTATGCAAATATCGTAAAGGTTTTACTGAAACAGTGATTTACTGTTTTACATTTTACGTTGTTTACCTTCGTTATTTAACAGTTTTACACTGTAAAATTAGCAGATTTTTCAGTATAACTGTAATGCATCAATAAACGGTATTTAGCATATTTTGAAGGTAGAAAAATATTGATTTTATAGAACTTGGCTGTAAAAAATAATCAATTTTTGTTTAAGATATAAGTACAGGTAATTTTTAGTAGAACATAAGGTAACTTTACTTTTTCAGAAAAGGTCTTTTACCTTCACCATGTACAGTATTTGTACCGTTAAATTTACTGACATTTTTTACAGTTCGCCGATCAGCTACAACTAAACCCACTGAAGGTGACGTAGCTCTCTTCACAACAACACAGCACAGGGTTCTTTGAAACGACCGTTTATTTCTTGAGCTTGTCTTCTCACACCGTCACGCCCTGAGAACTACATGGTGAGTAATCAGTACAAAACACATTAGTGAATACACGGTAACTCAGCGTTACACAGGATGAAATACAAAACATTTCGTGCAAAGATGAAGCAAAGGCGTTTTACAAATAGAATACCTCGTTGTCCTTGTCATGAAAAGAGGTCCTTAAATCCTTTGAGTTGTTTTAGCTTCAGACAGTTACTGTATAAGGCAGAGCCTCTTGAGACATCTACCCACCTGCGGTCCATGGGGCAGGTCTTTCTCATGTTCTCCCGATAACTCCTAAGTGCGAGACACATTCTTTACATACATATTACCTTAAAGTCCTTAACAATAATAAATGAATTGCAACATGTAAATTTACTATAAACATCACGTTTTAAATTTAGATATTTTAAACTTAAAACTATGTAGTTATGAAGTTATGTTGTAGCAACACGAGCCGTTGCTGCCGCTAATCTGGTAACGGCAGGTGATAAAATGATCGCCAATATCACACCCCAAACAATTTCCCGTACACCCTTTATTCTACCTGGTTCAGTCCCTTAATGCCAATACTTTATAGCCCACAAAAAAAGTCAATATCTATCATCAAATAACGAATATATTACATACGATGAAAAAAGAATACAAACCTTACACATGCACCACCCCCGCCACCCTAAATAACCCTTATTCTGTAGCGCCACAATATATACATATATTTACACAATAACAATTTTAATTCCTCCAGTTCCCCTTCCAGAGATGATAAATAGCTCCACAGTTGTCCACTGTTCTGCCCCAACTGCCAGCAGGCCAAACGAGGCGTACTGAAAATTGCGGATTACTAGCACAATCACCTCTTCGTCATAAAAGGCATGCAGTCAGTCTTGCGCCATGATACAATATAATAAGTCTTTTGAAATAGCTCACCCGAGTCCGTAGAAAATAGCGGAACGCTAGATCAAACGAATACCTTCCACCTTCTGACAGGACTGTAGGGCTCCTAGACTTCGTGTATGGCCAGTGCAGTAACTGATTTGCTTTTTCTCTCCGATTCTCCCTTTTCCTTCTTCTCCTCTTTTCCTTCTCTCTTTAAAACAGCGCCTTTATGCAAATGACTCCCGAAAGAAACAGTAAAAGCCGGAAGTTACACCTCTGGGGCACCGCTGTCAATCTCGGATGTAAGCATCTTCTCCACAACACCGATCGACAGCAGAAAACATATTGTATTTATGTGGCAGCGCTACAATGTAACCCATTATACTGCATATCAATTATCTGCAAAATGAACTTCCATCCATCCATTATCCAAACCGCTAAATTCTAATCCAGGGTTGCGGGGTCTGCTGGAGCCAATCCCAGCCAGCTGCAGGGCATGAGGCAGGGCACACACATCCAGCATACACAGGGACACTTTAGGATCGCCAACGCACCTAACGTGCATGTCTTTGGACTGTGGGAAGAAACCCACGCAGACACGGGGAGAACATGCAGACTCCACGCAGGGAGGACCCGGGAAGCAAACCCAGGTCTCTCCAACTGTGAGGCAGTAGTGCTACCCACTGCGCCACCATGCTGCCCCATTAAATATTGTTCAACAACATTTACAGGTGACGTGAATCACATCATTCCAACGGCACCTGTTAAGGGTTGCTGTATGTTAGGCAGCGAGTGAACAGTCAGTTCTTGAAGGTGATGTGTTGGAAGCAGAAAAAGATGGGCAAGTGTAAGGATTGGAGCGACTTTGACAAATTGTGATGTTCTAGATCAGGGGTGTTCAATGTCAGTCCTGAGTGCATGGTGACTGCAGGTTTTCAGTAATGAGAAGTCAATTATTGCTGATGAAACGTTTTGATGCTTCATTTAGTGGTCTCTCTTGTTAAGGTACCCCACCCTTAATTGCTTATTTCAATCTTAACCAGCTGCAATTACTGTTTTAATGGCTCCTATTAGCAATAAGATGTAAATGAAAAATCTGCCAGCAGCTGTCCATCTAACTTGTTTCCATTTACATCTGCGTGTGTTCATCATGCATTGTCTGATTTAACAAAACACTTAATAGAAAATGTGGCAGACTGAAAATGATCAGTTTTAGGCTTCAAAGCATTTGGATGACACCCTTGGAAAGGAAGAAATCTACAAAATAATAACCTAACATTGTAGACTAACAAGCCATATAATTAAATAAGGTCTGAGATTGGCAAGAATTGGTTTCTAATGAAGCCACTGGGTTGGAACGAAAACCAGGACCGACTTTGCCTACCCCTGTTCTAGATGAATGGGTCAAAGCATCTCCAAAATGGCAGGTCTTGTATGATGTTCAGTGGTTAGTACCTACCAAAAGGACAGACAACCTGTGAACCGGTGGACGGGATGATGGACATCCAAGGCTCACTGGTGTGCATAGAAGATGAAAGTTCTCCTGTCTGGTTTGATCCCACTGAAGAGCTGCTGTAGCACAAATTGCTGAAAACTTAATGCTGGCCATGAGAGAGGTGTCAGAGCGCATGGAGCTTGCTGTGTATGGGACTGCGCAGACCGGGGTCCAGTGTCAATGCTGACCGCTGTCCACTGCCAAAGGTGTCTACAATGTGCACATGAGCATCAGGACTCGACCAGGAAGCAATGGAAGAAGGTGACCTGGTCTGAGAAATGATGTTTCTCTTTGAGATCTTGGGGAAGGCCGGGTGCGTGTGCGTCACCTGGGAAAGCGATGGCAGCAGAATGAGCTATGGGAAGCGGCAAGCCAGTGGAAGCAGCGTGGTGTTCTGCTGGGAAACCTTGGTCCTGACATTCTTGTTGATGTGTCACACTAACACATATCACCTATCTAAAACTTGTTGTTTTCTTTTTTTCTCTGTTTCCTGTATCTTCTTCTGTTTTGTTTTGCCTCTGTGCCTTATGTTCATGCCACGTAGGGTAAACGCATTGTTTTGAGGAGAAATGTAGATTTTCCCTCATATTTGTGTTTTATATTGACTACATGCATGTACATTTGCAGACATGCTTGAATCGTCTGGAATTATTGACTGTCACGCACTGCACCCTAAAACTGCTAAAAGGATCGCAGGATTTGGTGTTTATCCCATCAGTGTATAGCAGTCCTTAGGATGAGCTGATTTATTTGATTCTTTGAGTGCAGGGTTTTAATGTAAGAGCACCGTTTTTAGAGGAGTTCACACGGAGATTTCCAAGAGACATCCAACGTTTTTTTCCTGATGTATGAATGTTTTTGGCAGTTATGTACAGAATTTTGAAAAAATGATGTTGTTTCAGAAATCGTGTTGAAACAGTTATTTCTACTGTAAACAAAATCTTCCTCTTTAGAATTGGAAGACAGCCAAAACTTTTACAGCATGCAAACATCATTACTAAACGCTTGTTTGTCATAACTCTTGCAGAAGTTGGTTTCCTATGCTGTATCTCAATATGCAAAAGACCACATCCATAAAAAAAATCACTGTGCTTCTTTAATGCCAGGAACATTTTTAAGAGTTTCAAAAATCGTCAGATGTGTTAAGAGTGGAGACGGAGCGGGATGCCCATCCATGCCCATTACTGACGACAACACCGAGTGAGTCCAGACCATGATTTTAAGATGTTCAAAAATCGTCAGAGCGTGTTAAGAGTGGAGACGGAGCGGGATGCCCATCCATGCCCATTACCGATGACAACACCGAGCGAGTCCAGACCATGATTTTAAGATGTTCAAAATCGTCAGGCGTGTTAAGAGTGGAGCGGAGCGGATGCCCATCCATGCCCATTACCGATGACAACACAGAGCGAGTCCAGACCATGATCTTAAGATGTTCAAAAATCGTCAGGCGTGTTAAGAGTGGAGATGGAGCGGATGCCCATCCATGCCCATTACCGACGACAACACAGAGCGAGTCCAGACCATGATTTTAAGATGTTCAAAAATCGTCAGACGTGTTAAGAGTGGAGCGGGCGGATGCCCATCCATGCCCATTACCGATGACAACACCGAGCGAGTCAGACCATGATTTTAAGATGTTCAAAATCGTCAGACATGTTAAGAGTGGAGACGGAGCGGGATGCCCATCCATGCCCATTACCGATGACAACACCGAGCGAGTCCAGACCATGATTTTAAGATGTTCAAAATCGTCAGACATGTTAAGAGTGGAGGGGGCGGGATGCCCATCCATGCCCATTACCGATGACAACACCGAGCGAGTCCAGACCATGATTCTGAAGATGATTTTCTCCTCGTGGTACACCTTCAGCCCATAAAATGCAAATCACTGTTCATTGCCCTTCTTTGGTCCAAATGGAGAGCAGAGTTGGCAAAACAAAAACAAGAGAAACTGACCAATCACATCACACCTTTACCACTGTGACTGCAGACACACCACATTTCCACGCCTATGTGTTAGGAAAGCAGTACAGTAAACCCAAAACAAAATGATCACAAAAGTGTGGATAATTATATTGAATTATCCTCTGTGATCCAAGGGATTGATGAGGCATGAAAATTGCTGGGGTGCGGGCACTGTGATTTCCCCTGTTTAATTCAACACAGAAACGAAAGGTTACTTTTGGACAACGGAACATGCCAAGCTAGCTAGCCTGTGACAGTCTGGCTGACGTCCAGAAGCCCCTTTTGCAGTGTGCTGCCCACACCTCTTGAGCCTGTAATGGAAAAGTCAGGTTTGGGAGATAAACAGATGAACAGAAAGATTGACTCAGTGCCAGAAAGCCACATTTCTTTGAGAGTGTCATAGAAGGCATTGGATATTTGGCACTCAAGCTGGGATGGATTGTTACTTACCTTACCTGACCCTGTGATGGTCTGAGTTGGCCTCATGAGCCTTAGCAGCTTGAACCTGGAACTGCTGATGATGAAACTGAGGACGACTCAGGCAAATGTGGATAAACACAGATGGCAAAAGTAGGTCCACGTGCTCAAGTGCTTTTATGTAAAACAAACAGCGTTCAAAGTGCAGCGCTCTTCATTACAACAAATAAATAATCCATAAAATCAGTGTGCATGTCGAGGTAAAATCCAAAACTGTAAAAATGAGTTTAAGTAAAAAGCTTTTAGAGAAACATGAGCCACAGTGCCTCTTTCTAAAATAACGCCTCCTCTGCTTACCCCATAAGGGCCTTGTAAAACGAAGAGATGCCTGCCGACAGGCAGAGTCAGCCATTAAACTCCCTCTCTGACATTCCCCGGCCTTACACGGCAGACAATGAGAGCCCTGCGTCGCTTCATGCCACCGTTCCCTGGTGTCTGCGGGAAGCCTACACGAGCACATGGGTCACTCCTGCCCAGTGAAGTACTCATCCGGTTGACCCTTCTTCAGCCCGTGGCCACCGCCTCCTTCACTTGGCAAACTGCCTCCATCCATCCTCTCACTCTCTCTTTCCTTTAAATTATCTAACCTGCTACATCCTAACTACAGGGTCATGGGGGTCTGCTGGAGCAAATCTCAGCCAACACAGGGCGCAAGGCAGGAAACAAACCCGGGGCAGGGCGCCACACACACACACACAATAGGGACAATTTAGGATCACCAATACACTTAACCTGCATGTCTTTGGACTGTGGGAGGAAACTCATACAGACACAGGAGAACATGCAACTCCCACCAGGGAGGACCTGGGAGGCAGGCAGCAGCTACCCACTGCGCCACCGGCTGCACCTTTCCTTTAACCTCCATCCCTTACTTCATTTTTTTTTTGTTTGTAGTGCAGACTCCTTATTGACACCTGGATCTGAATGAAGCACTCGACCGATTTGCTCATGTTTGCTCTTGAATGTGCGATCGGCCAAGCTTCCCAGTCAACCTCGGAGCGGCGCATGCACTATCCACGTGCACCTGCACCCACCTTGAGACTGCACACTCCGGGATTCCCCGGCGAATTCTTTTAAATGTCAGTACCTCAATCCCTTCTTATCACAGCACCGTATAATGGAAGGATGTGGACAGACGGGTATCTCGGCCGGATTGGTTAGTGATAACGCTTTCCCAATCACAAGTTTGTCATAGTGGAAGCACAGAGGAATCTTCCTCTCAGAGCCATTTGTTCCCCAATACACCGAAGTGGCAGCATCTCTTTGGTAGGCCTCCTGTTTGGACACCTGCAGGGCTGCATGGGAGTTGTAGTTCTGATGCTGGGAGCTCATCTACCATTAGAGGGAGCTGTTGGGCAAGCCCCTGTCAGGAAAGGTTCTGCCTGAGCCAGTGCTTTTAGGTGGCTGTCTTGATACACCGGAAGAAGTCCCAGGTCTGGGTTGAAAAGGGGCTCACTCCAACTTTCTGGAAAAGCGATTTGAAGTCGGGAGAAATTCACCTGGGAGGTTGGCATACTGTTCTATGAATTGTGGATTGTTGAAAGAAGAAGCCCATGAAAGGTATTTTGTTAAAGTAAACGGTGTTGATGCTTGCTAGACTAAGGTTTAGGGCTCATTGACTCCCCTACAGGCCACAAGTGTTATCAATAATTAAACCCAGGTCAATCTGTGAACTTGTTTTGACATCTTCTATGTGTTTTCAACACAATTCTGGATCCAGGCAGACACACTTCCACTGAGTTCCTGCCCTTCCTACTGTGTCTACGTGGTGCTTTACAGTAGTGGCCAAAAGTTTTGGCAGGGGCACAAATGTTGTGTTTTGCAAACTTTGCTGCTTCAGCATTTTCAGATTAGTTTTTTTTTTTTTTTTGCTTCTTTCTATGGTATTTTGAAGAACAATTATAAAATTTCATAAACCCAAAGGCTTTTACTGCCAAATACATCAAATGTATGTAAACAGTCAATATTTACAGTGTTGTACTAACATCTGAATTCACTCTGGAATGCTGGATATCAGCTTCTGGGCACAAATCCTAACTGATGGTGATCCATGCTTGCAAGTTTAGTGCTTGGAGTTGATGACAATTTGTGGGCTTCTGCTTGTCCACGTGCTTTTAAAACTGACCACAGGTTCTCAATGGGTGTAAGATCTGGGAAGTTTCTTGGAGGGCGGCATGGTGGCGCAGTGGGTAGCACTGCTGCCTCACAGTTAGGAGAACCGGGTTCGCTTCCTGGGTCCTCCCTGTGGACTTTGCATGTTCTCCCATGTCTGCGTGGGTTTCCTCCGGTGCTCCAGTTTCCTCCCACAGTCCAAAGACATGTAGGTTAGGTGCATTGGCAAATCTGAATTGTCCCTAGTGTGTGTGTGTGCACCTGCCCAGGGTTTGTTTCCTGCTTATGCCCTCTGTTGGCTGGGATTGGCTCCAGCAGACCCCGTGACCTCTAGTTAGGATACAGTGGGATGGATGGATGGAGTTTACTGCCAAGGGTCCAAACTTTCAATGTGACGGCTACTTTTATCAGTTGTGTCTTGTGATATGATGCTCCATCATGCTGGCAAATATATAGATCATCACCAAATTGCACCGGATTGCTGGGAAGAGTTGCTTTTGATACCATTCTTTATTTATGGCAGTGTTCTTGGGCAGAATTGAGAAGCAACCCCACACTGGATCGTCCTCAGGATGCTTCACTGTTGGCTTGACACAGGACTCATGGTAGCGTTCACCTTTTCCTTCTCCGGAAAATCAATTTTCCAGATGTCCCAAACAGTCGAAAGGAGGATTCATCCGAAAAAGTAACTTTGCACCAGTCTTCTGCTGCCCAATCCTTGTAGTTCCTGCAGAATTTCAGTCTGTCCTTGATGTTTGTCTTAGAAAGAAGTGGCTCTTTGCTGCCCTTCTTGGCACAAGGCCGTTGTCCAAAAGTCTTGCCTCTCTTCAGCGCTCACACCCACCTGCTGCCAATACTGAGCAAGCTCTGCACTGGTGGCAACATGATTCTGTAGCTGACTCTTCAGGAGGAGACGGTCCTGGTGCTTGATGGACACTTTTAGCTGATCATTTTGTGCCATTAAAAATGAGCTTTTGTGATAAAGTTAACTTTTTATGCTAATAAAGCTCCTTAACATACAATGAGTCTTTGAAAGTTTGTGAAACCTTTAGAATTTTCTATATTTCTGCATAAATATGACCTAAAACATCATCAGATTTTCACCAAGTCCTAAAAGTAGATAAAGAGAAACCAGTTAAACAAATGAGACAAAAATATTAGACTTGGTCATTTATTTATTAAGGAAAATGATTGAATATTAAATATTTGTGAGTGGCAAAAGTATGTGAGCCTCTAGGATGATCGGTTAGTTTGAAGGTGAAATTCGAGTCCGGTGTTTTCAATCAATGGGATGACAATCAGGTGCAAGTGGGCACCCTGCGTTATTTAAAGAACAGGATCTATCAAAGTCTGCTCTTCACAACACATGTTTGTGGGAAGTGTATCATGGAAAGAACAAAGGAGATTTCTGAGGACCTCAGATAAAGAGTTGTTGATACTCATCAGGCAGGAAAAGGTTACAAAACTATCTCTAAAGAGTTTGGACTCTACCAATCCACAGTCAGACAGATTGTGACAAATGGAGGAAATTCAAGACCATTTAACAACCCTACCCAGGAGTGGTCGACAACAAAGATCACTCCAGAGCAAGACGCGTGTCTAGCGAGGTCACAAAGGACCTCAGGTAACTTACAACTAAGCCTCTACATTCTAATGTTCATGTTCAGAGTCCACCATCAGAGAAACTGAACAACAAGTATGCAGGTTGGGGG
>NW_024380543.1:0-5582 GCF_016835505.1 Polypterus senegalus | reverse complement strand
GAACTTGAAAAGATATATTTTTCAAATGTGATCAAAACAGATAGGAGGGACCTACAGCCTATGCCCAATAAGTCACCCCCCCTCGCTTTTTTTTTTACCGTCATCTAATGAATACACTGAGTATGGCTTTACCAAAAAAATATTAGGCAAAAAGTCCATTATTAGTCTGTAGATCGATATATACTGTATAAAACATATATATATACCCCAAGGCAGGGGAGAAGTAGTGTGAAAAAAAGGTGAAAAAGAAAAGGGAACTTTTTTAAAAAAAAGTAACATGACGTCAATATACGTATTTTTTTTGTGGGTTTTGAGGTTGCTGTCATAAAGGGTTTGATTATCATTATTTTTTTCTTTTTCCCAAATTTGAGGAGTTTGTGCAAACTTCCGGTTTGTCAATCGTGTAAAGATAAGGTTTCATTATATTCGTTCTTACTGCATCAAACAGCTCGCTTCTTCTTTATCTGAGCCTGACACACTGCATGCACGGTTTTTACATGTCTCCTTTTTGACTTTTTTCAACGTGCTTTGTTTCCGGTAGTTGGATTTATGAATATGCTTGTATGTATATACGCTTCATATTTTTGCCTTTTCAATTGTGTAATTCGTTTTTGTCAGCTCATGGAACTGTTGCTTTTATCTGTCACCGCCAGTTCACGGAGCGCTCGGTAATCGAAGGTTCCCAGCTGTGCTGGTGCCATCCGTCTATGTCCATGGCTGTATTTAATGTTACCTTAGTCCTGGCACTTAAAACTTTCTCTCGAGTTTCGCTGAGTTTGTGTCAAACACCACCCGACCATCTCATCTTCCTCTCCATAAGCCAGTCCTTCACCCTGAATATTTTTACCTGTGGCAGTTTGCTATTGATTGTTGACGACGCCTTATATGGCAGGCACAATTACAAACGCCACGTCAGCCTGTCTATGAACTTAATTTAAAGTGTAGGTTTACATCGTGCTTTTTTCAGTAGCAGAACTCATGAATATGGTTGTATATGTCCCTGCTCTTCTTATTGTTTCGCCTCTCTCAATTATATAATGCATGTTTTCTTCAGGCTTTTGAGGTCTTCCTGGTTTCATGTACTGCATGATACGTGAGGCGTGATGATGTCCCACGAAACTCCGCCGGCGTTCAAGCTCATCTCCATTAAGTAAATGGAAAACTGCTTCAGTTATGACCATTACGCTGAATTCGATTAAAACCTGCCCAACTTTTGTAAGGAAGCTGTAAGGAATGAACCTCCCAAAATTTCGCCTTTCCCCCAAACCGGAAGTTGGAGTTTGGAGGGGTTTATAGGGGCTTTCCTTTTTTTAGTATAGATATATCCTTTTTTATAATTTGATACATCCATGTATGGTGGCCTACCCGAGTATGGTGTTCCCCAATACCGCGACTCAAACAAGTTAGAACCATACAATGGGACTCTGCCTTGGTTAGAAATCATGGCAAGCATGCTTGCATGATTGGCTAACAATGTTCAATGTTCAGTGGCCCGATGGACGGTCGAATATAGTAAGTCGGGTGTTGGTTCGAGCAGATAACAGTATGTTCAGTTGGTTTTTGGAATGTTGGTTTGAGCTACTTTCCAGGACTAACATTGTCGACTGACTTAAACCTTCGGACATAAGTAATTTAGAACGTACGTTGAAACCTATCTTTTGGCAGTTCGTTTTGGCATCCGTCCTTCTGACATCTATTGGCAAACTGAGTAATGACGGCTGGGTATTAACAACGGTCATTGTTTAAATTTTAGCCGATCTCAGATCTAAAATGACCACGCCAACATAATTATTACTCCAATTCTGATTAGAGTCGTAAATACAGTTTGTTTTGAAAATTTGTTTGGGGGAAAAATCAAATGAGGTGTGCCAAAGGCGAGTTCACATCTCGGCCCCGTTTTAAACGGGGAAGCTCACATCCCCAAAAATCTTTTTTCCCAAAAATAAAAATTGCCATGATACAAAATCACAAGGACTTAAAAATACAAATAATTTTTCCAGGGGTATGGATTTAAAATTTAAAATTTTGTAGCCTGATTACTGGTCCCAGTTGCTAGTATATATATACGTATATACTGCAAAAAAAATTAAAGGAATATTTTTTTAATCAGGTATAGATCAAGTCAATAAAATTTTTGGGATATTGATCTGGTCATTTAATAGCAGAGGGGGGTTAACGTTTCCTGCTTTTGTTAATGTTAACAACGGGTGCACTAGAGGGAACAATAGACAACTAAAACAGAAAGGGTTTCAATAGTAGGAACCACTGTTTTTCCCCTCCTCTCTTTTCTGACTGTTTTTTTCCTAGTTTTTCATTTGGCTACGGGCAGTGTCACACTGGTAGCATGAGGCAAACCTGGACCCCAGAAAAGGTTTCACAGGTAGTCCAACTTTCCCCGGATGGGTACCGTGCCCTTTTCCAGAGGTTTGCTTTTCTCCCAGCACAGTTTCAAGGGCATGGAGGAGATTCCAGGAGACAGGTAGTTACATGGGGAGAGTTGACGGGGCCGGAAGGACCCCATCACAGGACCAGCATCTGCCCCTTTGGGCATGGAGGAACAGGATGAGCACTGCCAGAGCCCCATAAAATGACCTCAGTAAGCCACTGGTGGGGAATGTCTCTGACCAAACAATCAAAACAAACTTCATACAGGTGGCCTGAGGGCCCACATCCCCTAGTGGGCCCTGTGCTCACTGCCCTGCACAATGGAGCTCGATTCACATGGGAATACCAGAATTGGGGTTCCACCACTGCTGCCCTTCTGTTTTTCACAGATGGAGAGCAGGTTCACCCTGAGCACATGTGACAGACGGAAAGGGTCCGAGGCCGGGAGAATGTTATGCTAGGATAATCCATGGAATGACACACAGATCTCTACAGGCTGACAATGGCACTTTGATTGCCATTAGGTTTGGGATGAAAATCCTTGGACCATTTGTCACACCCTATGCTGGTGCAGTGGGTCTTGGGTTCCTCCTGGTGAATGTCAATGCCGGTCTCATGTGGCGGGGTATCCAGGCAGTTCCTGGAGGATTAGGAATTGATACCATTGACTGGCCCCCACACTCCGGGACCAAAATCCAATCGAACACCACTATGTGGTATCCTTTCATTCCAACTTAACCCAGTCCATATCAGTATAGAGATCCAGCATTTTTTTTCCTATTGAGATCTGATGTGTTTTCAAAATTTTCCCTTTTAAATTTTTTTGAGTTTTTTTATATTTATAAAAAGAGAGAGAGAGAGAAGGGGTTCCTCATCAGAATCTTTCAAAAAAAGAGTCTTTCAACATTTTGCTCACTTTCTCTATTTTAATATGTAAAATATTCAAGGGAAGTATGATTTATTGACCATTTATACAAATGTTTTAAATTAAACTTTGCACTGTATAGTACCTTTCATTGTGAAGCTGCACGGTAAAAATAAAGCAGAACAACAAAAGGATGCCAGCTTCAGAGTACCACTGCAGCCCTTACATGGTGCCTTGCACAGTAAAGCAACTACTAAAATGCAAAAAAAAGGTTTCTGATTTCAAGTCTGGCAGCATACCAACTAGGAGTTATTACAAGAACTGGGTTTGATCAAATGAAATAGTGAACTACTTAGCCTTATTTTATTGAAGATACAATAAATTCAAATAAGAATTGCAGTGACAAGATGACACTACTTACATTTTAGGGACTTCTAAAACAAAACCAACATGGAAATTGCTTCCACAAGATCACTAGAGCAAATGAAAAAATGAGTTACAGGAAAAATTATATTACTTACAGTTTTTCTTCACGATAAAGAAACCGTAAATTAGATGCATGTCTGCAGCTGACTTTTATAATTACAGAAGAACTAAAACGTAAGCATTGGGGTTATAAAATTTCCATTAAATTGACTTTTTAGCCAGTTTTAAAGAATATGAGTTTTAGACCACAAATAATCAAGCAGAGATATTCTATTTTATTAAAATGAACTACAGTGTCACTGAAACTACGGATAATATGAAAGGAGGCTTCCCATAGAATGGCTTTCAACAGCATGCAATTTGAATGTTCTTCCCGCTACCACTATTCTTTAAGCTCAAATACATCACCAGTGTTTTTAATAAAACATCATTTGTAAAATTTTGAAAGGACCTCTATTGAAATTAAGTTCATTTAAACTGTACGCTTTCAAAGGCAGATGTCCTGGTAGTGGAAGATTTGGAGTACATTTCAGCATGAAGAAAAACAATTCCTGTGATTTTATGCTCTCCCGATCTCACTTACATAAACAAAGAAAAAGAATAGACCGATTTATTAATGGAGATACAGAAGAATAAGCGCTTTATTCCAAACCAGAACTTAATTTAGGTTTGCTTGTTTACTTTAAATGTATTTTCATAAGGAATGCAATTTAACACATAATGGGGATCAAATTGAGAATATAAATTGTAAAATGGTCTTGATTAGCTCAGAATGCAGTAAATTATACATTTATTCATGGAAATTGTGAAGAACATGGACATAATAGAGCACAAAAAACATTTCTACGCTTTTATTTTTGGTTATTTTCTTGGTGTTTTGTTTATATTTCTGTTTGGGTGAAAGATAAAGAAGTGTAATAAACAAGCTGAGTAACTAAGCTTTCAGGTCCCGTCATATGTGGAGAATGGCAAATGGCAACTTTACAGATGGAGTACAAATTGGCTTTCAGAGAAAATCACTGGCACTCTTTGGGTGCATCAGCTGCCTTCAAAGTGAAACGGGGATGTGATGGTGCCAAGAATGAAAGTAGGAATCTTCCTGTAAACTTTGTGGGGATGCTATGAATAATGCATAGATTATTCCCCCTGTAGTTCTCAGCCTTCAAATCAATTGCCATTCTGGGGATTTTGTAAATATGCCATAGTGGCAGCAGGGCTTTACCTGGATATTTTATGGCCCCACTCTGTTTTGAAGGAGCATGATGTTGTCAGTAGTTTCAAGAGAGTGTATTTGTCATGCAGTCTACCATAAGTACGGTCCTTGTGTCACAAGAGTTTCATTGTTTTATTTGCAGTAAACCTCATCCATTCTCCAAAGAAAAAGAAATTGAAAGGTCAAAATGATTTTGAAAGAAGCTGACAATGCAATACAAATACCATGTGTAAGGCTTTTGTAGAATCAAAGGAAAAAAAAAAAAAACAGGACATTTTATTTCCAAATGACCTTTTATGTGGCAACAGACAGAACCTAGTTTGACGGGCTTTCAATACAAATTAACATTGGCAAAGATCATTCCGTGTTAAGAGCTGTTTCAATTAATGTTTTAAGGAAGTTGACAACCTAATAAGTGCCTGTATTGAGTGTATATCCTGTTGCTCCATGGGGATTCCTGTATGGCCACCATTCCTGTATGTGTCCAGCTGGAACACTTGTTGAGGTAGTAAAACTCTGTTGTCAGAGTGTAGTAATGGAATGTACAGCTTGTGAGACTCCACCATCATTTCTGTATCTAATTAGTCCATTATAAATTCATGTAGTGCTTAAGTGGATCCATGCAGTAATGGTATAAGGAAGCATCTCTGCTGTGCACAAAAGAGTCACTTTAATCCAAAATGACTGTATGAA